>NC_142795.1:89160471-89363042 GCF_049724085.1 Artemia sp. Qi Xiang Cuo | reverse complement strand
CACACATCACAGTGTCAAATTACTTATTCTTCTTCTTCTGTTAGGCATTAAATAGGTTTTTCAGTCAAAACTATTCAGGCCTTTTCCCTTTGACTTTGTATATGAGATGTATTGGGCTACTATGGGTGGTTGCTAATTGCTAAAACTTAAAATGGCTTGGTTTTGATTCTATATCTTGCAGTATTTCTTTTGATTCCAGGAACAAAAAGATCAATGTATGTAAGCTATTTTGAGTTTAGTAGGCCTACTCTTTGCATGGGCTGAGTCAGCCAGGCTGATGACTGATAGTGGATTTTGTGCTGTTTGAAACACTTTAATAGTTTACTTTAAAGGATGAGCTATGTAGGCACCAACATATTACATTTGAACAGACAATGGTCAATTATTCCATTTCTTATATTGTCATGTCTGTAACATGGGGAGAAGGGGGTTAAACCAGTAGAATTTGAGAACTGATAGAAGAAAGCCTGCAGGTTCAGCCTATTTGAGCCTGATTGGATTCTGCACTAAATTTTTGAGTGGTACTTATAAGGGAAAAGAGGTAGATTTGGGTCTCTGATAATCTCTACTAATATATATCTCTGAGGGGGATTGATCTCCCACTGGGTATTTTTTTTTTTTTGCAATTTCATCAAACAATTATTACCCATAGGCTAATGTCTGAGTGGCTTGGAATATTGTCCTATTGGAAATAGGCTATGTCATTATTTCTCTTGAAGCAAATGTGTTTGTGAGAGTAAGACAATGGCATGTATATAGGCCTATGTCATTTCTTTTCTCATATTGAGATACCATATCTAGGAGTTCTATGCTTGACTCTTCTAACTTGACAGAAACATTGGCAAATTTGGGGCAGTTTATTTTATTGACCAGCAAATAAGGTACCACTAGATGGCCTACCATTTTTATTCTTTGTCCAAATATGATAACTACTTTAGATAAAGATTTAGAATTGTGACTTCTGATTAGGAGACATGTTAAGAAAACAATTCTTACTTTATAATATGTATAATGATCCTAGTTAACATAGGCTATTATCCAAGGGGAGAACCTTTAGCCTATCATCAAGTCTTTCCTCTTTTTTCCTTCATTTCTTACTCAGAAATTCAATCTTCAGCCCCTTCTAGACCCTTAAAGATGATTGCTTCTTCTCTTTGTTTAGATACCAATAATAGCCTGTACAGCTGTTACCATCACTCTTGTTTAAACCAGTTTACCCATAAATTAACTGTGACGAAATTGAGAACCAAAAAAGACTTGGGATATAATTCAAACTAGCCTATACATTTTCATATGAATTGGGTGGGGGTGTTTATCAACTATAGTGGAGCTGTAGTTAAAATGTGCAAACTGCAACTAATCTGCATAGGCCTATTATGAAGTATGAACTGTTTTCCTTAACATATTCTCACCATGGATATTTTTTAGCTAGATATGCAGGGTGTGTGAGGTCTTGGATTCAATTCCTGATAAATAAATAATTAGGAGTGATGAGCCAAATTATTAATCTGTTTCTTCTCAAAAAGCAGTTTTAAATAATCATTCATAGTGTAGATAGCATTCGGAACACAAATGCTCCTAATGGGTCGTTTACACATTGCGGAAATTCATGCGAATTTAGCAATCCATGCGGAAATTCCGTCCGTTTTCGTGCTAGAAAAAATCTTCAGCTTTCCGTGACGTTTTGGTCAAATCAGGACGGAATCTTGGCAAGATTTTTAAATGAATAAAATCGTGAGCATGGATTATCAAAAACTACACGATCTTATAACTTTGGTTCAAGGCTACCCCAGCTACTATGACCCTGCGCACCAAGGCTATACGAAAACAAAGAAAAACGGTGTCATTTGGCTCTCTATTGCTCAAATGCTTTCAGAAGAGGGTAAGAACATAGGTCATGCTGTTGCAATAATTTGAAATCTTTGCCTTAAAACGCAGCGTTAATTTAGCCGTTGTTCGAACGACAACGGACGGATTTCCGCATGGATTCCCGCAATGTGTAAACGAACCGTAAGTGCTGTGCTATAACCTAGAATACTATCTGTATTTTCGTTTCAACTCAGGCGCTCACCATCAGCAATGACATCCAGCTACATCTTTGAGATAAGTTAGATTTGTAATTTGACTATTTACAACCCAAGGTTTTTTGAAACCTTCAGCCACTAGGGTACTCTCTTTTGGCGCCTGTGTTTCAACAAAGAATTTAAGATGTCTATTTACGATAATGGAATAAATTAAATTTAGCACTTTTACGAAGCAGAAGCCAAGGGTTTTTCAAATCAGACAATGCTGAACTATATTCCCCCCACATACAAAAATGAGTAGCCACAAAGAAAATATGACAAATAAAGATAATGAAAAAAATACATTCGTGTAAGAGCAATATATGCTTCAAAATTTATCGAACAACTTTTTTTCAGGGGTGATACTGCACTTTCGACTCTTAATTTTTTTTTTTTTTTAGCTTTTTTTTTTAGAGAGGGGATGGATGATTTTTGGCTCAGACAAGCACCCTCGAGCAAGAAAATATATTAAATTGGAACTTTGATTTAATTGACAACCATAATAAGTCCCAATACACTTGAAGAGTGCTTGCTGGGTTCGTACATTCTTACCCTCCACCCATTTCTCTTATTTATGATCAAAAGGAGAGGGATCTGAAGTCCAACGAAGTGTTGCAGGCTCACTGATTGCTTTTGACTCTTAAAAAGGCCATTAGAACTTTCAATTTCCAAATGAATGAGCTCCCTCCAAACTTTAAATGACTACCCTTTTCATAAAAAACTTTATTGTTAAGGCCTCTACTTTATACCTAGATAAATGTCCCTTCTCTATAATACATAGATTTACCTTTAATATATTTGTTATTGGCACGATAGACTTTTGTGGAGGCAAGCCTGATATCAATGACGAATTAAAGGCAAAAATTTTCAAAAGGGAATAAATTGGTTTGCACTGAAGTTCAATTTAGTCTTTTCAACGGCTAGCTAAATTTTGCCATTGAGTTATACTTTATTGTTAAAGTTACTTCAGTTTTGGGTTTCCATTGGCTTCATTAGCCCGCTTCGTTACGTGCTAGCAAAAGAGAAGAACTAACCTCTTTTCTGCATATACGTTTTTTAGTTAGTTCCTGGTTAGAGTTTATCGAGATAATATTGATAAGCCAAAGTAAAATATATTTCTACGATTATTATTGATTATTTCCCCATATCCTGGTAGAGTTGGGAGGAGAGCAATAGGAGTTTACCGCCATTGTAATATCAAATGGAGGGTTTGTACCCCTCCAAAGATATATTCATATATAAATTATTTGTGGCACAAACCGTAACATTGTTGGCCAAATATAGTGGCACTTACTTCCCCAAAGGTAGTACACTTGCCGTGCTGGCTATAGCTGTAGCAAGCTCACAGCACCAATATCAGGGCAGAAGAAACTCGCAGAACCAATGGCACGTCGAAGTGTGATGTTGCACCATGGACCACGTTACGTACACTTTTATGTTCACAACAGGCCACTAACATAACTTATATTCCTTGCCCCGAGGGCTGGGAGGGAGGGTGGCAATTGTCAAAACCGAAACCATAGCTATTTGACCTTTGGACTATTTGGAAGAAAATGGCTATCTCGAAATCTTTAGCAGAAGCATTTGTGGTGGGTGGGGGCAAAGAGGGACATTTGCCCTTTGCTTACACCTGACTCTTAAAAAGGAACTATTACTTTCGATTTCAAATTGAATAAGCCTCCTCCAAAGTTTATACGTCCACCTCGTTCATAAAAACTTTATATATTAATAACAGGCAACTAGCATAACTTTTATCCCTTGTCCCGAGGGTGCCAGGAGGGCGCGAAATCCCCAAAGATATAATTACTGGAACTTAAAACTATGCTGAACAAAATGGTTATCTAAGAATTTTGATTGAATGTTTGGGGCAATTGTTGGCGTTGGGGGGCTGATTGCCCGTCAATCACTCTTAACTCTTAAAAGTTCACTTGAACTTTCAATATCAAATCGAAAGAACTTATTTTGAGTTTTCTATGACAGCTCCTTCTATTCAAAGTGCCTTGGTCAGAAGAAACGCAAAGAATAATAATAATAATAAATTGTAAATAAGTTTGTTAATTTTTTCTCGAGCATTGGCTCCAAGGTCCAATCTAGTGTTAGCGATAAGTATAAATGAAATACAGTGCAACAATATTAATGAAATCCGTGGTAAAACATTAAATATAAAATTCCAGCCGTGCACGAGTGAAGAAGTGTGGAAAGTTGTGCAGTAACTCAAATCTAATTCAACCGGTGTTAATGGTTTATATTCTTCCCGTCTAGTTTATAACATTAATCTTCCCTAGAAAAGGACAGTTTTCCAATGTAGCTTAAGGTGGCGAATGCCATTCCCCTTCAAAAAGGCGGTCGTAAAGCAGGTATCGAAAACTGGAGACCCATTTCAATTCTACCTACATTTTCAAACATACTGGGGAAAATGGTACATAATGGCTCTATGATTTCCTTCAGATGAATAGGCCTTTGAGCCAGACACAATTTCGGTTTCTTAAGGGCTATTCCACGATAAACGCATCACAACACCTGGTTCAAAATTTTAACTGTGCTTTAACCTCGGGTGACAAACCTATGTCTATTTTCATTGACATTAAAAAAGCATTTGACATGGTTGACTACCAAATATTGCTTCATCAAAGGAGGAGTCTTGAAATAAATGGAATTTGTTTAAGATGATTTGGGAGCTATCTACAAGATAGGTCCCTTAAAGTTGTTTTAATTATGTAGTCTCAACATTTTTTCTTGTGAAGTATGGCGTGGCTCAGGGCTCTGCACTAGACCCTTTAGTTTATCTAGTTTACATGGACATGATGCACTTTTATCTGCAGGAGGTTTGTATTGCTTTCTTTGTGGATAACACCCCGCTAACAGTGTTTGCAAAATTAATTGATGATTTAACAGCAAAAGCTGACAATTCCTTCAAAACACTGGAGTGTTTACGAATTAAAATTGGCCGTGCGTAAACACTAAGAAGACGTTTTTACTGAAATTCTTTGAGACCTTCATCAACCATGCAAAGCAGAAAAGATGGGGCCCCTTCAAGGCCTGCACCCCCCACGCAAGATGAAGAAACAAGGCCTTTTGTGCCATCCATGCAAGGCGACACCAACATTTTCAATCCTCTCATAAGTGAAATCATAGTTATTTAAGACTCATAGATATCAAAACAATGGGAGGAGTTCAAGACTTTTTCATCTTAACAAAACTGTACTATTTCAAATGGGAAATAACTGAGAGTGTTGGGAGCCATGTTTTGTGATGCTGGTAGTGGGGCTTAGCCCTCGAAACTGCAGGCTAATAATATGATTCATCCTTTTTACAGGTTAAAATCATAACTGTTTCAAAAGAAAATAAGTTATTTTTATTTTTTAGGTTCACCTACCGACACTATCCCCAGCTCAAGGGGCCAACAATCTTTTTGCTGGCACGGAGACACCAGCACTGGTACCACCACCGGCATTTTGCGGCATTCTCTTTGTCAAAGGAGCTCCGGTGGAAAGTGAACGGGATGGGTAAATTTATTAGGTGAGGGGGCGAATCCAAATAGTGTAACTCCCCCAAATTTGATTTAGATGCTTTTGTACCTAATTTTGGCCTTGACTTCGAATTTTTTGATCGCTGGCTAGAGGAAGTTCAAGCCAACAAGGTCGAAAGATTACTAGAAGATCATGGAGGAGTAGTACAAAGTGATAGCGGTTCACCCCCTACATTGCCTTATTTTTACTTGTCTAATACTACTTTGCGTAATATGTATGTTTTTAGGGCTGCGTTTGGGGACCCTATTAACAGCGTTTCAGCGGGTAGTATTTTTTTCAGCTCCTAAAGACATAGTACACTCATATACAGGCAAGATTAGAGCCCTTTGTCAAAAACAGATTCAGGAGAGAAGGCAGGGATAGCATTAAAGTATCCATCGCGCAATTTTTTTTTAATGAAAAAGTTTGGTAAAGTGTATACACATTATATGCAAACCGAAATGCAGACACTTCACCCTGACTTGAAAAATTTTGAGGGTGTATTTTCGGAGTACATGGGTAGTATTGTGACTAAAGTAGACAACTATAATGAAAAAGGGAGCGGGTCTGTGGCTATATTTACTGAAAGTTTAGATGTAAATGTAAGTAAGTATAAAAGGGTTTTGTTTTAAGAAGTGGGAGGGGGAGTGGGAGAAAAAGGAGAAAGAATAACATTTTAAAACACAATTAAGATTTAAAGGGCTGTAAGAGCGTACAGAAATTCGTTTCGACACGGGGCTTCATTGCTTCAAATATGCGTTCCTTATCGCAGTCCATACATCCCTGCAAAAAGATTCTCGTAAGAGGTTTTTGGATGATTTGGCAACTAATGGGGTAGGAGGGGGCAGAGCTTCCCAAAGTAGATTTTAAATGTTTAAATAGACTATATCCTGTAACACTTAAAGCAATGGAAATTTTTTAGAGGGCTAACGAGCATTTAAAGATTGGAGTTACAGTGTTGCTGCATGATACAGAATTTGAAGAGAGGGAACGTAAAGATAAAGAGGGAGTTATATATCAAGTGAGGGCTCCATTCACTGAATCGGGGAAGCACTGGGTATGGTTTCTTTACGTACCTGCTATTGAACCTGATTCAACCGAATATTTTGTACCTATTTTGGACATTAGTGTATATTATATAAATGTTTTTACTTTTATAACTTTAATAAATCAAATAAAATTAATATTTTGATTACTAAATATCAGTATATGTATATTAAACTGAGAATGCACATTCATTTGTATTTTTTCAGTAAAGTGCAAATTTTGTTCCGGCCTTGGGAAGGCATAGGGGTTTTGCGCCCAACTTATGTTAATTTCTGCTCGTTTTGAGTTTGACTCGGTTAATTATTGTAATTTATGTTCGTTTTGGGTTTCATTTATTTATCGATGCTGATTTGTGGTAGTTTCACGCTTGGTAGATTATTTTATTTTATTTTTGCTCATTTTTTGTTTAATAGAGTTCTTTACTTTTCTTTGAAAAACTTATTTTGTGGAAAAAGTTTTTTAAATTAACTTCTGTTCGTTTTACATTGACATAGTCTTTTCAGGGAAAAAGAAAATAATACTTTAAATCTTTTTGTTTTTTAAGAATTCATAGTTTGGCCTGCTATTTGTATGGTAGAGAAAAATTTTCAGCAATTTTTAACAACATATACCCTTTTAAAAATCTGGACACAAATAGTACTCTTTGATTTATTTTCATACCTCCTCTAATTGACCTGAAATGGATAATTTGATACTATTCACAAAAAGATATGTTTACTTTCTTTGATAGCTTGGATACACTAAAGCTATTTTGATTCGGTTAAATTTTAAGAGCAGAAGTAGCCCCGAAAGTTTGAACATAATACCCTCATTCGTTCTTGGGATACTGCTGAGATGCCTTATTGGGAATTGGCATTATCACAGTGCATTTTGATTTTATCTTAAGGCAACATTTAGTTTTTAAACATAATGGGCAAATGGGAGGGTGGGAGTGGAAGGGGAGTAGTTGCCCTCCTATCACTTTTGACCATTATAAGGGCATCAGCCCTTTCTATTTTCAATCGAATGAGCCATTTTCGAAGTTCCCACGACAACTCCTTTGATACGAAGTGCCCTGGTCTAAATAACAACAACAACAACAACAAATAATAATATATTATACCCACATCGATCTGTACTACAAAAATGTCAAGCCTTCCAATCACTTTCGACTATTAAACATGGCACTAGGCCTTTTGATTTCCAATCGAATGAGCACGTTTAGAAACGACAACTGCTTTCTATTAACACCTTATATGCCCCCAGGGCATAAATTACAACTCTTACCCTAAGGTTTGTTAGGGTGGTAGTCATTCTCTAAGACCAAATATCCGGAACTTTCAACTACGTTAAACAAAATGGCTATCTCAAAATTTTGATCTGATGTGTTTGGGGAAATGGTGGGCGTGAAAGGGGCAGTAGTGGCTCTCCAATCACTTTCAACTATTAAAAATGGCTCTAGCCCTTTCAATTTCCAATCAAATGACCCCTTTTGAAGTTTCTACGACAACGCTTTCAATAAAAACCTTGTTTGCCCCCAGGGGATAACTTACCACCCTTGCCCTGAGTGCTTGGGGGGGGGTGTCATTCTCGAAGACCTCATTTCCAGAACTTTCTACTACTTTGAACAAAATGGCTATCTGATAATGTTGATTGGATGTGTTTGAAGGAATGGTGTGCGTGAGAGGGCGGTTAGTTACCCTCCAATCACTTTTGACTATTACAAAGGGCACTAGCCCTCTCAATTTCCAATTGAATGAGCCCCATTTGAAGTTTTACGACAACTCTATCTATAAAAACCTTATATACCCTCAGGGCAGAACATACAACCTTTGCCTTTGGGGCTCTGGGGGGTTTGTCATCCTTAAATACATAATTTCCAGAACTTTCTACTATGTTGAACAAAATGGCTATCTCTAAACTTTGATTGAATGTTTTTGGGGAGATGGTAGTTTTAAAAGGGGGGTTAATTAATCTCCACTCACTTTCGACTATTAAAAAGGGCAATTTAAATTTCCAATCAAATGAGCCCTTTTTTGAAATTCCTATAGTAACTTTCTATATAAACTTCATATGCCCCCATTGCATAACTTACAACCCTTGCACTGAGGGCTCTGAGGGGGTTATCATCCTAAAAGACCTAATATCAAGAACTTTCAACTACGTTGAACAAAATGGATATCTCAAAATTTTGATTGGATGTGTTTGGGAAAATGGTGGGCGTGAGAGGGGCGTTAGTCACTCTCCAATCACTTTCAACTATTAAAAAAACGCTAGCCCTTTCAATTTCCAATTGAATGAGCCCTTTTGAAGTTTCCACGACAACGGTTTCAATAAAAACTTTATATGCCCCCAGGGCATAACTGACAACCCTTGCCCTGAGGGCTCTGGGGGAGGGTTTGTCATCCTTAAAGACCTAATTTCCAAAACTTTCAACTACGTTGAACAAAATGGCTATCTAAAAAATTTTATTGGATGTGTTTGGAGAAAAGGTGGGCGTGAGAGGGGGGTTAGTTGCCCTCAAATCACTTTTGACAATTAAAAAGGGTACTAGCCCTTTAAATTTCAAATCGAATGAGCCATTTTTTAAGTTTCTACGACAAAGGTTTCATTAAAAACCTTATATTCCCCCAGGCCATAACTTATAACCCTTGCCCTGAGGGTTGTGGGGGAGTGTCCTCCTCAAAAACATATTTTCAATCTGGAAATCAACTACGCTGGGCAAAATGATTACCTCAAAATCTTTATTGGATGTGTTTGGGGGAATGATGGGCGTGGGGGGGGGGCTAGTTGCCCTCCAATCACTCTTGACTGGTAAAAAGGGCACTAGTCCTTTAATTTCCAATCGAATGAGCTGTTTTTGAGGTTTCTACGACAAAACCTTCTATAAAAACCTTATATGCCCCCAGGGCATAACTTAAAACCCTTGTCCGGAGGGCTGTAGGGGAGTGTCCTCCTCAAAAACATATTTTATATCTGGAAATCAACCACGCTGAACAAAATGGCTATCTCAAAATTTTGATTGGATTTGTTTGGGAGAAATTTGGGCATGGGGGGCTAGTTGCCCTCCTGTCAATTTCAACTATCAAAAAGGGTACTGTCTTTTTAAATGTCCTATCAAATGAACTTTTTTTGTAGTTTTTTTGATAACACCGGCTATAGATTCATTATATGCCACCAAGGCAGAACACAGCAACCATCTCCTAGCGTCTATGTAGGATCGTTCTTCTCAAAAATATATAATCTACTTGGAACTAAGGTATGCTGAAACAAATGGCTATCTCAAAATTTTGATGGATGTGTTTGGGGGAATGATGGGCGTGGGGGGCTAGTTGCCCTCAAATTACTTTGAATTTTAAAAAGGGCACTAGCCCTTTGAATTTCAAATCGAATGAGCCTGTTTCGAAGTTTCTACAACAACGACTTCTATAAAAACCTTATATACCCCCAGGGCATAACTTAAAACCCTTGCCCTGTGGGTTTTGGGGGAGTGTCCTCCTCAAAAACATATTTTCTCACTGGAAATCAACTACGCTGACCAAAATGGCTATCTCAAAAAATTTTATTGGATGTGGTTTGGGAAATGATGGGTGTGGGGCGGCGCCAGTTGCCCTCCAATCACTTTCGACTATTAAAAAGGGCACTAGAACTCTCGATTTCCAATCGAATGAGCCCCTTTCTTTTACCCAAGTTCTTTCAATATTTAAGTGCTAATTTCTTTTTGTTTGCTTATTAATATGTTGTTGCTTTCCAGTGCTTATTCCATGTAAATATGCTATTAAAAAAACGCAGTGCATTTATTCTCATTAAAAAAACACGTATTTTATTTTTTGTTTTTGAAAATCGGCAATTAGTTTTTATTCAAAAGATTGAGGTTAGATTTGGTTAGTTGTATTTTGAAATCAAGAAGAGTAATATTTATCAGTTTCAAATTCCTTTCAGATAGTGTTTTTGCGGGCTATCAATTTCTGGCTAAACGCCCCTTTTAACAAAAATAATTCAAAATTGAAATATATTTGTTTTAGAGAATCCGAAAAACGTCTACTATTGCTACAGCGTGTGGCAAGAGTCCTGTGATAAAATAAAGACTATGACACCAGACATGAAATTTGTACGGTGAATTGACGTGTTTAATATTATTAAACAAACTCATGGTTAATTATTGATGATTTAGCTGAATCCCTTGAAGAATGATCTCAGGAGATGTTACAATTATTCACGGTCAAATCTCATCATCGAAAATTTTCCATAACACTGATTTTCCACAATCTCTTTCATCAGAGTAAGTCTATGAGGACACCTACTTTGAATTGTACATACTATATCATCTACAGGGTTGTTCGTAATTCAAGTTCACTCATAACTATAAGTAAACAGATAGATCCCAGTGAACTGAAATTTCTACTCTTGGTATACAATCAGTCTACGAATAAACCCTATGGTTACGTTCTATTGGATCCCAGCCAGAACACCCCCGAGGATTTACGTGTAGTCACTGATAAATGAAATTAAAAATGAAATTAAAATGAAATTACTTTAAATCTACCAGTGAACAGTAAAAAAAGCTCTTTACTTGCTATATTGACATTGAAGGAACTACATGAAAACAGACATTTTAATTCCGTCCTAGGTAATTCAAAAATGCGGTGAAGGAAGGCTATGCTTAAACCTGGGGTTGAAAAGGAATTCATTAATCACCTATCCGAGCTTTTTTAAAATTTAACTGAAGACTATGTTCAACTGCCAGAAGTAGCTCAGCAACAAAAAAAGCAACATCCAGAAAGAATTTTTAAAGAAAACTGCTTCTTCAAACGGGCGGTAGCTTCTTTAAATTTTTACTGGCAATACTTGCAGGACTTATGAACAGTATTCTCTAATAAATGGCTAAACCCTACAAGCTGACACTGATAGAACTTGCCCTTTCACCAAAAGGGAACTTTGAAGACAATCTTAGTAAATTTATTAAGAATGAGGCAATTGCCGAAGATGACTTACTTTGATTTGAGATGCCCTTCCACACGAGGACAGACATAAGCCCTGCCGCGAAAGACCACTCAAAGTAAGTCCCATTGATCGCATTCCATATCGAAATTCTGAAAGTTCGACATCACCATCAAAACAAGAAGAAGATTCGTCATTGTCTTAGGTTTTAAAACTATTGCAGACCTATTACCTCAATCGCAGAGCGAGCAATGTAAAAGAATCTTGACATATCTCGCTGAAAGTGAACATGTAAAAGTTTATAGTAAAAAGAATGAGGTTATAATCGAAAATCTGAAAGTTCGACATCACCACCAAAACAAGAAGAAGATTCGTCACTGTCTAAGGTTTTACAAGTATTGTAGACCTATTACCTCAATCGTATAGCGAGCACTGGAAAAGAATCTTGACATATCTCGCTGAAAGTGAACATGTAAAAGTCTCTAGTAAAAAGAATGAGGTTATAATCCATGGCAAGACTTAAAATCCAATCAATTTGATATCAAATCTGATTGCAAATCGTAAAATATTTGCGTCATTTGACAGTCATTTGCATAAATTTTTAAACACACCAAACTTCCCCAAAAGTCTTATTTCCAATAAATATATTTGAAATTGATTAAAGGAATAGGCTCAAATATCAAAGGATAATATTAATTCATTTTTGGAAAATACTAGCACACCAAGTGGCGATGATGATTCGTTATTAAAGAGTACCAAGCGAAGGCGTCTTAATATTAGTACATCACCTGTTAGTATGCAGAAGGGCAGTGGACACTTTAATACATATTTCCGTTCAAAATGTTTACGCTCAAAGTTTTAAAATGTGTTTATGAGAATATTGTAAAAGCGGGAAGTTTAACTCCCCACCACACTTGCTCGAGTCACTGGAATTAAAAAGAAGCTAGCGTCAAAGTATTAACAGAGTAAACCAAATTACTCTCTTCATCAAAATCTAAGGGTTCGTGGCAGTCATTATATGAAACTAAAGCCCTTTTCCCATTGCATATATTATAAAGCAGATCTTTTGACACAGGACGAGGTTCAAAGACGTCACAATAGTCCTTATAAGTATGTTTTACTTGCATTCAGCGTTTCTAGCCGCTATGTATATGCCGTTCCGTTGCGTAGCATTCACTACCGATCAAGGTAGTGAATTTGGTGGCGAAAAGGTTTTACTGAAGTATAATACAATGCTCTATCATACTCATAGTCCAGTAAAGGCGGTATTCGCTGAACTATTGATAAGAACTATTTGCCTTTTAATCTCGAGGTATTGTATACTGAAAAATATTGCTGCTTTTATTCATGATTTAGATAAAATCATGGTAATTTATAATCAGTGTCCTCATGGATCCCTGTCCAATCTTAGTCCTTAGAAAGTTCATCGAGGAGACCATGATACACTTAAAATTTTTCTTAAACAATATTCCAATGAAAGGCAAGTGTAAAAGAAAAAATCAATGCTGGTTCAAATCAATCCAACTAATAATATTTTTGAAAAAGGGAACTATCTATGGTCAACTGAGCTTTTTACAGTTTCAAAAGTCTTAGACACTAAACCTGTAACGTATCATTTACGTGATATGAAAGATGAAGACATTTTTGTGGTTTTTATAAGTATGAATTACAAATAGTTAAAAGCAATGGAATTTATCAAACTGAAAAGATATTAAAAATTCGAACTCACAGAGGCAAGAGACAATTGCTGGTTACAACTCTGACTTTGATTCTTGGAAAGCCTCTGAAGACGGTCAAAATAACCAATGATTTTTTTGTGACGTTTGTGTCCATCCCCTCTAAGATGATTTTGATAAAACAAGGAATTTTTGGACAGAACTCTCCCCTGTCAACAAATTTGATGGAAAGTATTAAGTTGCTCTTGTTGTTTGTATCTTCAAAAATACGTATGGAATACTGAGAAAAGATCGTATATATGATATAACAGTTAGGCCACACGACTGGTCAGTGTATGGTGAGGAAGAGGAATGGATGAAATCACTTAACTCTAATTTATACCCACCTATCACTCTAAAATACAAAGAATTTGGTAGAAATGAACGATTTGTGTCGTGTAATCAATAGAAGAATCTCTTCTCGTAAGAATCATGCACTCGACTTAAACTATTCAAAGTAACAGGGAAGTTTTTATATTAACTCCCTCATTGAGAATTCAATGATTCATCTCAACGATAATCTGAGAGACTTTTTTGGTTTTAAATGGAATATAATCAAAGATAAAAATGCTGGGACCATCAGTTTGATAGAAGGTGTTATTATTGCAGACTATCCATCCGACCTCTCATCGGACAATTGTATATTTTTTTTTATGCATCCTTTGTTGAGACATTGAGAGTTGGTAATAGCAATGTCCTCCTAAAAGGAATGGTAGTGAGACTGACACTACCAATATACTTACAGAGGTAACAACTAGTGTTTCATGCTTACCTAGGAGAATAAATAAAGAAATATTGAATATACCCCAATGAATGCCTCGCAATGTTAAGATTGACATAAAGTTTCAACTTGCCTCGTCCAATTTTATATTGCGAAAGTTACTTGTCACTACAACTGGTACAACATTTTTTCTTACTTAGGTAACGCTTCATGGATGAAAACAAAAGGTTTTGAGTTCTTTTTTGTTTGGCAATTGAAAAATCAAGAGCAAGTGGAAATACTGTCAAACTACTCGTTTGACACACAACCACGAATCAACGACATATTGCCAGTGGTTCACGTGCCTACACCGATTTCCCATTTATCAATGCTGAAACTCCTTCAAAACTTGCTTTGGCTTTTGTAAAAACCGCTAGTGCTATAGGATCGTGGACTAATTCTCCACAAAAATTTGAAATGTTTGGGCTTGTGTGTAAAGTAAATGGAATTTTGCGCTAAAATTTATCCTTTGGTGAATCCTACAGGACCATATATGAATTGACAATTAAATCCTAGAACGAGATTCACAACTGTTCAAAAATTGTATAAGCAATACAATGTTTGTGAAAACTCATGGTATCAATGTATTTGACTTGTCTGGTACTCAAGGTATGAGTATTGCCCAAACAATCACTCTAAGTTTAGAGTGTACATTTGCCGTAGCATTCACGGAGAGTATAGAATTAATCTCGATAAATCAATTTGTAACCTATTGGGAAATTGCTCCCAATAGCTGTGTTCTTTTAGACTTGGCAATATGAACATAAATCAAATAATCAGTGTATTCGAATTGAATCCGTATATGTCCTAATACAAAACCATTTTCATGTCCTAGGATTTCCTTGAACTTATTCATAACGCTAGCAATAGCATTATCATTTTTTGTAGTAGCTCGTCGACTGTAAAGACGGGTCATATATATTCTGCCATATGCCATATATATTCTACGCACCCACATTAAAAAGTACTTGAGCGAATTAGGAAATATATCATTCAAAATCGGATGTGAGTACAAAATTTATCGAACAAAACCTGTGGTTTTCATGCACTACTATATTTTATTTTTGATGTCTTAGCTATACTTTCTGTGAATTCCTCAGCATTTATACAGAAAATCCTCGATTGAATGGCTTCATAATGGAAAATACCCTTTCCTACCTGTTTAATATTAATTTTCGTGCCCTAAGAACAAAGTGTTTTAAGTAGGTTTTTGAATATTCTTATGAATAAAACATCTATGTACAAACATATATGTTCTCAGCATGTTCTTTAGTAACGGATGCTCTTAGACTACTGAATATTGATGGCCATAACAGTGGTGAAACGAAACCTAGAGTACCTAACATAGCAGTAGAGATTACAGGGGTTTGTCGGCTAACCCTAGAATGGGATAAAATGTTTTCAAGATATGTAATATCATTGAGCAGAATCAAGTTGGTAGAACAGTTATGTTTGCAGCAATTGTGAAAATAATGCACATAAAAAGATTAAAAAAACAGATTAAACGCAATATATTGAAGACAATGATCTGAACCAATATATAAAAAGGAGTGAGTCTGTTACTATTCCATTTTCGGAAATGTTTTTTAGTTGGATATTTTACTAGCGATAATGAGGTAAAAAGAATCGTTATTCTTTATTAGTCTATAATCGGCAGTGAGAGTGTGAGGATTAGAAAATTGATGGATTTGAGAAACGAAATATCATATGAAATCTTGTGACTTTAGAAAAATATTTGATTCTAAATGATCATTTTCAAAGATTGTCAGTGCAGAAGAGAATCTTCAGTCAGAGAATGATTGATGATATAATGAAAAATGGTTCTTCATCTTTGGACTATTGTATAAGACTTTTACGTCACAGGTCTTATGCATTTACAGAATTCATTGACATACTAATCCAAACAAAATAAAATGATATTGTGGATTTGCTTTTCACCACAACCCAGAAATTTGTTTAAGAAGAACATTTTTGAATGGCAACAACAAACAAATGGAATAAGTTTTGTTTCGTCACTCGATTACTTCTCCTCCTAGCAGACACTCATTTTATCGATCAGAAGTCAGTTAATTTTTGGAAGTGAGATAGTCAATTGTGAAAAATACTCTACACATGTCCGTTAGGTTTGTATAAATTGGGAAGCTGGTCATCCTGTGAGAATTGTACTATTATTGATGACCATGACGAAAAGTGTAGATAATGCATTCAATGTTAATTACATAGAGGATATGCAACACAAATCAAAGACTGTAATTCTTGTCTTTAAGAAGTTTGTAACTCTCACGCTAGAGATTTCTTATGCTCCAATTGTCATTAGTATAAATGTAATCAATGGGAAAATACTTACCCTGGCATGATTGCAAAAGCCCTAAACGGGATTTCAGTTTAAATTTAAGAGACTGGTATTGTCGTGGTTTTAAATTGTTTTGGGAGGAAGAACATGGTCTACGCTTTAATATCTGGAATAATAAGATAGTCCGGTTTTTACAACATCGCTGTGAAGATACTGGCTGCTATGATTATAAACCTACTGATTTTTATTTGGCTGTTACAGAAAATGATCCTGCATATGAGAATATCGTGTGTGACACTGCTTCAAATAAGCAAATTTAAACAAGTAAATTTTATTACATGAATCAAAACAGTGCTATTGACTTTACAAGGAGCTATAAGAAAAATGAAGTTACATTATATTTTAGGAAATGTGATCCTGCCTTTGCATGCCAAGATGAGTACAAGCTGAATCTTGACGAGCTGCTGCCACTTATCGTTGCCGATGGTTACCTATACGTGGAAGAAGAAATCTAAAGAATGATGGTTTTTTCTACATACATGTTTCATTAACAAACCAATTCCCAAACATTTTTAAAATACTTTAATTTTAGGACACTAAATCTATATTATACATGTAGGAAAGGGTTTTGTCAACTAGAAAGTAGTTCAATCAAGGATTGCCCATATAAATGCTGAGAAATTCACTTTAAGTATATCCACGACATAGAAAAATAGAATTTGATAGTTCATGAAAATCACAGCTTTTGGTCGATAAATCTTGTGCTTGATTCCGATTTTGAATAAGATATTTTTCACCTTGTTCAAGAAAATTTTTGATGTGAGGTGTGTAGAATGCATAAGGAGGGCCCCGAGAGTTAAAAATGCAATATTCTTTGGTTTTTGAAAAATGCCTAGCCAATGAGCAGTCTTTACTGTTGATGGACAACAATTAACAATAATAATGGCATTGCTAACACTGTGAATAAGTTCAAGGAAATCGGAGGGCATGCAATAAGATTTGTATTTTGATATGTGTAGATCCAAGCTAAATGCATTAATTGTTCGATTTGTGTTCATGGCGCCAAGTCTAATAGAACACTGCCATCAGGGGTAATTTCAGAAGAGGTTTCAAATTTATTTAGTGAGATTAATGCTATACTCTCCATCAACCGCTCGGCAAAGGTGCACTCTAAACATTCAGTGCCCATTCAGACAATTCTGATATCTTGTGTACCAGACAAATCCAATCCAATCATACCATGAGTTTTTGCAAACATTGCATGAGTTATACAATTTTCAAATAGTTGCAAATCTTGATCTAGGCATTGTCAATTCATATAGGGTTCCGTAGGATTTATCAAAAGATAAATTGTTCATTTACATCGCATCCAAGACATGAAAGTCCAAACATTAAAAATTTTTATGGAGCATTTGTCCATGATCAAATTATCCTAGCACACTTTACAAAAGACAAAGCGAGTCTTGGAGGAATTTCGCTATTGCTAAATGATTTGAGTAGGTGTAAGTACGTGAACCCGTACCAATATGTCGTTGATTCACTATTGTATGCGGAACGAGCAGTTTGATATTATTTCCACTAGCTCTTAATTTTCAATTTTCAAAGCAACAGAACTCACAATCTGTTGTTTTCTTACATGAAGTATTGCCGAGGTAATAGAGACTGTTTTATCAGGTGCAGTGGCAAGCACGTTTCGCAAAATAAAATTCGATGGCTAAAGTTTTAACTTTATATTAATCTTAACATTGAGAGGCATCCATTGAGGTATATTAAATATTTCATGATTTATTTTCCCAACTAGGTGTAAATCCCTAGTTGTCGCCTCTCTAAGTATATTGGTGGGGTCAGTGTCTGATTTGTATTCATATCCAATGGCCTCTCAATTTCTTATAGGTATCTGGAGACGTCAAAACTAATTGTATGCATGGTTTGAAAGATTTTTCCTTGTGCTCACTAAAGTTCAATTTATGTAGACACTTATTTGTTTAAACAAATTGTGTATTGCACAATTTTCATAGGATAAACCCTCGGTGGCACTTGGTTTTAGTAGTGAAAAAAACTCATTGTTAGATTTTTTTAAAATGACATACAAATCTATAAATGTGGAAGTCAAATCTATGAAATAGTCTTTAAATAAATTTGAAAATGTACGTTTTCACAGAGCGGTTGTTGCGGATAATATTTTTCATAGTAAGCACATTTTGTACTCATATCAACCTTTTCTGCGTTAAAAAGATTCAATGATGAGGTGAATGAGGGATTAGACTCCTTATCTGGTAAAACTGCCATTTCTAAGAAAATAAATCCTTTTCCGATCTAACAATTTTGCTGTTAGTTTCTTTTCCTTATTCTTTTACAAGAGTGAGGTTTTTCACTTCTGACCAGAGTAGAGGCTGATGAGTGATGAGGTGTTTCTCAACATTTTTAAACCTTTTCCTCTTTGTCGTAATTTTCATCGGTCACCGAGGGATCGCGTGCTGGACTTGAGATAAATTGAAGCGTTTTCTTTAAAATCCTTTCCAGAGCCCCAATCGTGTAGTGTAGAGGACGAAAAATCTACGACAACCGGAGAAATATATTTTTAGCCAGAGAAAGTCCAGATCGAAACAACTTAGCAAACAAATTGCCTAGGCCGTAGCCTGACATGGACAAACAACCCTGTAATAGCCCATTCCATGACCAAATTGTCGTGGTCTAAGAGTAGCAACATAGCAATCAATATCAGGACAAACAAAAGTGCTTTTTCTAATAACCATCTCACTGAATGGGTTGAGAATGACATGTAATCAAAGTCAAACCTATTATTATTGCTAAATTTTATTACTGTTATTGAATAGACCTTGCGCAAATACGGGACAAACATATAGAAACATATAAAAACACTACATATAAAAAACGAACTGCTGAATTGGAGACTGATCGGACCCTCCTCCCACCAATTAGATTTTCTACAGACCGGGAAGTTGTCTATACTCTATACATACATCTCAATATGAAGTAAGGTAATGGCTGTCTGGTAGTACTTTCACACCACCCGCGCATATGTAGACTTTGTCAGATATGACTGACATGGCATTTTGTTCCAATTTATCTGTATAGTTTTTAAATTTGAAAGAGCGAATCGTTATTACTTTTGCTCTTGGAATTAAATTATTCTCTACTGGAATTAAATTAAATGTTGATGTTTTGGCAACAGAGCAATATATATTTTTTCGCCAGGTGTAGTGTGGAGCGAAACAACTTAGTAAACCAATTGCCAATACCGTAAACCTAAATTGATTTAATACCCTTGGAACAGTCCATTCCATTACCCAATTGTCTCGGTCTAAGAGTAGCAACATAGCAAGCAATATTAGGACAAACAAATGTTTATTTTCTATTAGCAATCTTGAATGGATCGAAAATGACATGAAATCACAGTCAAACCTTTTGGTATTGCTAAAGCGTCGCCTTATTCGCTTCATAATATTAACTGGCAGAGTTCCAAATATGAAGTGTTTACAGGAATGTATTGAAGGTTCTTTATATTGTAGTGGTGAATATATTTGCGAGTGGTTTTTTTAAGAACATGTAGTAGGGGGACATTGGTATTACCGATTCTAGATGTCTCAACAAAGGATACATAAAGAAATGTACAATTGTCTGATGAGAAGCCGGATGGTTAGTCTGCAAAAAAAGATGATCCATTCCACCGATGGTCCCAGAACTTTTACCATTGATTATATTCCGTTTAAAACAAGAATATGTCTCAAATTATAGTTGAGATGAATCATTTCATTCTCAGTGCGGGAACTATTGTAAATCCTACCGTTTTCCAATGAATAGTTACAGTGGAATGCGTCATTATTGCAAGCCAAGAGTCTTCTATTGATTGCATGCCACTAATCATTCATGGTACTAAATTCTTTGTAATTTAAATTGAGATAGGGGTATAAATCAGAGTTAAGTGATTTCATCCATTTTTCTTCCTCACCATACCCTGGTCAATCGTTTGGTCAAACTTTTATGTCACATTTACGATCTTTTCTCAGGAGGTGATATTTATTTTTAAGATTACAATCAACAAGAGCAACTTTATACGTTCTATCGAATTTGATGGCTGGGGAGAATCTTGTCCAAAAATCGCTTGTTTTATTCAAATCTTCATAGAGGCGGACAGACACATTGGACATGAATGTCACATAGAAATCATTGGGTATCGTGAACGTCCTAAGCGACAATCCAAGGATCAAAATCAGAGCTGTGTCCTAGTCAATGAACTAGCAACTGTCTCTAACCCCTGTAAATTAGACTATTTCATATCGTTTTAATTTGATACATTCCATTGTTTTTTAGCTTTTTGTAATCCATACACATAAAAACCACCAAGAATCTCTTCATCTTTCATATTACTTAGACGATACATTACGGGATTAGTGTCTAAGACTTTTTGACACTTTAAAAGCTCAGCGGGCCATAAGTTATTTCCCTTCTTAAAAATGTTACTAGATCAATTGATTCGAGCTCTATGACCAACATTGAATTTCTTCTTTTTCACTTGCCTTTCACTAGAATATTGTTTAAGAAAAACATAAAGTGTATTATGGTATCTTCGATGAACTTCAAGAAGTTTAAGATTGGAAAGGAATCGATGGGCATGCTGATTATAAATCAACTTGACTTTATCTAAATCATGAATAAAAGTAGCAGTATTTTTCAATGTACAGTATCTTGAGAATAAAAGTCGAATATTTCTTATCAAACATTCAGCTAATGCCGCCATTATTGCCATTATAATCGCCATTATAAATTATAATCGCCATTATAAACTATCGCCATTATAAATGCCGCCATTAGACTATGATAGAGCATTATATTATTTTTCAATAAAACGTATCTTTGTTTTAGATTGAAAAATTCACTACCTCGATGTGTTTGAATTTTCCTATAATAAACTTGTTCAAAGATGGATTCAAGAGCTTTAGCAACTTCATCACCTCTCTTTGAGCGCAATGGAACGGCATATGCATAGCGACTAAAACACTAAATGCAAGAAAAATATACTTTTAGGGTCCATTGTATCGCTTTTGAACCTCGTCTGGACTCAAAAGAAATGCTTGTAATATATGCAATTGAAAAAGCTTTTATTTTTCAATAATGACTGTCGCAAACTCTTTGATTTCGATGAAGAATGTAACTTAGTTCATTTTGTAAATACTCTGTCACTAGCTTCTATTTAAGTCTAGTTACTCGAGCAAGTGCGGTGGGGAGGATTAAACGTCTCGGTTCATCGATATTTTCATAAACATGTTTCAAAAATTTGAGCCATTTTATACGTAAACACGCAGTGAAGTGTCCAGTGTCATGATGGCAACTAATGACCTTTTTTATTGTTCACTGATTGATATACGGCAATTTCATTGGTAAAAATGTTTGTGGCTCCACCCAAATCCTCGGGTGTATTCTGATTAAGATCCAATAGAAAGTAGCCAATGGGTTCATTTGTTGCCTGATTGTATGTCGAGAGTAGAAATTTCGGTTCACTGGAATATTTTTCTTTGTTTAAAGTTATGAGGATACATGAATCACGATTAACCCTGTAGATGGTATAGTAAGTACAATGCAAAGTAAGTGTCCTCATACATTTTCTCTAATGAAAGATATTTCGGAGAACATCGGTTACGGAAATATTTTTCATGATGAGATTGGACCTTGAATAATTGTAACATCTCCTTATATCATTCTTCAATGGATTCAGCTAAATCATCAATAAT
The DNA here is from genome assembly GCF_049724085.1 of Artemia sp. Qi Xiang Cuo. Taxonomy (NCBI): domain Eukaryota; kingdom Metazoa; phylum Arthropoda; class Branchiopoda; order Anostraca; family Artemiidae; genus Artemia; species Artemia sp. Qi Xiang Cuo. The sequence goes on along the minus strand of NC_142795.1, from coordinate 89,340,982 downwards.
CAGCCACAAGTTTGGTTCAATAAGATTTAACACGTCAAGTCCTCGCAAGAATTTAGAGTCTGGTCCAAACCTCTTTAACATAGGCAGCGCGCTAGCGCTGCCTAAGTAAAGAACGATGTGGGCACAATGTGTTGTTTTTGGGTTCTCCATACCCGGGCACTTCGTATCGAAGGAGTTGTCGTAGAAACTTCGAAAAGGGCTCATTCGATTGGAAATTGGAGTGGCTAGTGCCCTTTTTAATAGTAAAAAGTGATTGGAGGGCAACTCGCCCCCTCCCCCACGCCCATCATTCACCCAAACACACCCAATCAAAATTTTGAGATAGCCATTTTTTTCAGCATAGTTGATTTCCAAATAGGAAATATATTTCTGAGGGGGACACTCCCCCACTACCCTAAGGGCAAGGGTTTTTAGTTATGCCCTTGGAGCATATAAGGGTTTTATAGAAGTTGTTGTCGTAGAAACTTCAAAACAGGCTCATTCGATTGGAAATTCAAAGGGCTAGTACCCTTTCTAATAAACGAAAATGATTGGAGGGCAACTAGCCCCCCCCACGCCCATCATTCCCCCAAACACATCTAATCAAAATTTTGAGATTCCCATTTTGTTCAGCGTAGTTGATTTCCACTCCCCCAAAACCCTCAGGGCAAGGGTTTTAAGTTATGTCCTGGGGGCATTTAAGGTTTTTATAGAAGGCGTTGTCGTAAAAACTTCAAAGCAGGATCATTCGATTTTAAATTCAAAGGGCTATTACCCTTTTTAATAGTCGAAAGTGATTGTAGGGCAACTAGCCCCCCCCCCACTCCCATCATTAACCCCAGTACATTCAATCAAAAAGTTGAGACAGCCATTTTGTTCAGCGTAGTTGATATTCAGATAGAAAATATGATTTGAAGAGGACACACCCCCACAACCATCAGGGCAAGGGTTTTAATTTATGCCCTGGGGGCATATACGGTTTTTATAGAAGGCGTTGTCGTAGAAGCTTCAAAACAGGCTCATTCGATTGGAAATTCAAAGGGCTAGTACCCTTTTTAATAGTCCAAAGTGATTGGAGGGCAACTACCCCCCCCCCCACGCCCATCTTTCCCCCAAACACATTCAATCAATATTGTGAGATACCCATTTTGTTCAGCGTAGTGGAGTTCCATATAAAAAATATGTTTTTGAGGAGGACACTCCCCCACATCCCCCAGGGCAAGGGTTTTAAGTTATGCCCTGGGGGTATATAAGGTTTCTAAAGAAGGTTTTGTCGTAGAAACTTAAATAAAAGCTCATTCGACTGGAAATTCAAAGGGCTAGTGCCCTTTTTAATAGTCGAAAGTGATTGGAGGGCAACTAGCCTTCCCCAGACCAATCATTCCCCCAAACAAGTCCAATAAAAATTTTGAGATAGCCATTTTGTTCAGGGTAGTTGATTTCCTGATAGAAAACATATTTTTGAGGAGGACACTCCCCCACAACCCTCAGGGCAAGGATTATAAATTATGCCCTGTGGGCATATAAGGTTTTTATTGAAATCTTTGTCCTAGAAACTTGAAAAGGGGCTCATTCGATTTGAAATTCAAAGGACTAGTGCCCTTTAATAGTCGAAAGTGATTTGAGGGCAACTAACCCCCCTCTCACGCCCACCTTTTCCCCAAACACATCCAATCAAAATTTTTAGATAGTCATTTTATTCAACGTAGTTGAAAGTTTTGATATTAGGTCTTTAAGGATGACAACCCCTCCCCCCAAGCCTCGGGGCAAGGGTTGTAAGTTATGCCCTGGGGGCATATAAGTTTCTTATGTAACGCGTTGTCTTAGAAACTTCAAAAGGGGTCATTCAATTGGGAATTTAAAGGGCTATCGCCTTTTTTAATAGTTGAAAGTGATTGGATAGCGACTAACGCCCCTCTCACGCCTACCATTTTCCCAAACACATCGAATTAAAATTTTGAGATATTTCAGGTCATCTAGAGGAGGTATGAAACTAAATTAAACACTACTATTTGTGACTAGATTTTTAAAAGAGTGTATGTTGTTAAAAATTGCTGAAAAGTTTTCTCCAGCATACAAATAGCAGGCCAAACTATAAAGTCTTAAAAAAACAATAAGATTTAAAGTATTATTTTCTTTTTCCCTGAAAAGACTATGTCAATATAAAACGAACAGAAATTAACTAAAAAAAACTTTTTCCACAAAATAAGTTTTTCAAAGAAAAGTAAAGAACTCCATTAAACAAAAAACGAGCAAAAATAAAATCAAATAATCTACCAAGCGTGAAACTACCACAAATCAGCATCGATAAATAAATGAAACCTAAAACGAACAGAAATTACAATAAAAACCGAGTCAAACTCAAAACGAGCAGAAGTTACATAAGTTGGGCTCAAAACCCCTATGCCTTCCCAAGGCCAGAACAAAATTTGCACTTTACTGAAAAAAATACAAATGAATGTGCATTGTCGGTTTAATATACATTTACTGATGTTTAGTAATCAAAATGTTAGAATTATTTTATTTATCAAAGTTATGAAAGTAAAAACATTTATGTTTTTTTCAGTAAAGTGCAAATTTTGTTGTACTTTATTATTGTTGCAACTTATGTTCTAATGTTTCGCAATTATTACGGCGTTACAAAACTCCCTGAAAAAAAGAAATAGTACAGTGCTAGTGACCATTACATTAAATCTATCTATATGTGCATTGGCACCCATAATATGAATTTTAGAGGGAGGCTTACTTCGTCTAATCGGCATTTCTAATGCTGTGTAATAGAAATCTCAAAACAAAAATATAACGATATAGGGCAGCATCATTCAGCCAGGAAGGGCTGGAGCCCTTTTCTGCCCCCACCCCCATATGAATGCTCATGTATATGTGTCTTTTTACAATGTCTTGCAAAAAATCTATGACAGGATAGAAACAAAAAAAATTATAAAATGCCTAAGTCTTCAACATTGCTGCTTAACGGTAAACCAACAGATTATTTTTTCCAAAGGAGCTTCCACTGCATTGTCAGTTTAATATACATTTACTGATATTTAGTAATCAAAATGTTAATATTATTTTATTTTTCAAAGTTATAAAAGTAAAAAAACATTTATGGGTTTTTCAGTAAAGTGCAAATTTTGTTCTGGTCTTGGGAAGGCATAGGGGTTTTGAGCCCAACTTATGTAATTTCTGCTCGTTTTGAGTTTGACTCGGTTATTTATTGTAGTTTCTGTTCGTTTTGGGCTTCATTTATTTATCGATGTTGATTTTTGGTAGTTTTGCGCTTGGTAGATTATTTGATTTTATTTTTGCTCATTTTTTGTTTAATGGAGTTCTTTACTTTTCTTTAAAAAACTTATTTTGTGGAAAAAGTTTTTTTTAGTTAATTTCATCAAAGGCCTCTTGCCATACGCTCTAGCAGAAGTAGATGGTTTTTGGGTTTTCTTAAAACATTTTATTACGATTTTGAATTAATTTTATTAAAATTGTTATTTGCCAGACATTGACGTTCCGAAAAGAAACGTTCTGGAAGAAGTCTTAATTTATACATTAACTACTCTTCTTGCTTTCAAAATATCACTAAACTACCCTCAATCTGTTGAATAAATACTAATTCTGTATTTTCAAATGACAAAAAACAAAATACATGTTTTCTTTAATGTGAATAAATGCACTACAATCTGTTTTTTTTTAACCCCATATTTACAGAAATAGGCACTTTAATATTGAAAAGACTTAGAACGAAACCAACTCCCCATCCCGAGGGTGGGGGCGGCCGCTGTGACTAATAAAGGCCGGGGGTCCGGGTCGGCTGGCGATGGGTGCGGGATGCAAATAAATTCATAGTATAATATTAAATACTTTTTAAAGCAACAACAACAATTCCGCCTTGCGCAAATCTAAAAAAGTACTACAAATAAAAACCAGGTTGAGATGGAAAAAAGGGGCCTTCCTCCTGCCTACTATCTATTTATTTTCAGACCGAGATGGAGTCTGGTCCGAAGTTACATCTTGACGCAGTTTACATACATCTTGGTCCGAAGTTAGTTAATGTCCCTGTGGTAGTACCTTTACACCGCCCGCACGTACATAGACCTTGTCTGATGTGGCATTTTTCTCAACTCTAATTGTATAGTTTTTAAATTTTAAAAAGCGGATCGCCGCAATCTTCACTAATAGAACTAAATTATTTTCTCTAAACACTCATGTTGAAAATTTTCTTCTCATATTTAATAGACATCCCTTGCACACTTTTTTGATATTCTCATTGTGCGTTTTCCCGAAGTACATATTTGGATCTACAAGCACACTTTTGGAAATCAAGTTGCTCCCCGTCTCGAATTTTAGATATAATAACTTATTTGTGGTATGGCACTTCACTAGCTCCGGGTAAATGGACCCGTCCCAATCGGTGTAGTTCATTCGAGAGCTAGTGTGCTTACCATTTTCCAAATCTTCCAATAGATTTTATGTCTTAACTTTTAACAGGAGTGAGTCAGTGTCTCTATAATACACTTGAACTTGCCCCTTCCCCTGCCATTGGAGCTTGCACATATTGCAATAAAATTCCAACATTAGTGGCATGGAAATTTCTAACATGGCACTGCCAGCAGCAATTTATTGGCAGCAATGGGTACTGAATTTCAAATAAGTATACAGATCTCCTTTTCAACTTTCGTCTTTGCTTCAGAGCGTTTACTGACAAAGTTGTCAATAATTGCCTTCATATAGGACTTTTGGTCGAATTGGACGGCTCTATGAATCTCTGTGACACTGAAACCGTTAGCTAGCATCAACCACAAAAGAACATGGTGAACACAATATTCTGCTTCAGATAAAGGACGGCAATAAGCTTTTGTTTTGAAGATGTCCAGTGCATACCCCCATCCTCTACCAAAGAGATATTATGGGGATTCAGTGAATCCTTAGACACCGGTCCGTTTGTACACAGTAAAACAAAACCCTTTACCCAGTCATGAAGTTCCGTTGGTATTTCACAATTTAATTCGAAAAACTATTCTTGTGGTCCATTCTCCTCAACAGTGGCAAAGTCGGGAAACTTGGGTCAAAAGGATTGTACAGCCACTTGTAATTCCCACACGGTAAAGAGTAGTGAGATATACCGACGGATAAAGGGAGTTCTCATATAGAAAAACCCCATCTGAATTTTTACCGGTGCGTTGTCGAGTCGGGTCGGTTTCCAGGATATGATGCTCGTGAAAAAGACAACCTTTTCGCATGGATCTTTCTAAAAATAAGTGCTGATGTACGTCGGTTATCAGATCTATCTCTTCTGTACTGATTTAAATAATTAAATCCATCACCAAATGAGGAGCTAATAAATAATACAAAATCTAAACCAAATTGCTTTTAGATTTTATCCGTGTTTTCATAGGCAGCGCTAGCGCTGCCAAAGTAAAGAATGATGTGGGCCCAATGTGTTGTTTTTTGTTTGTTTTTTCTCCATACACGGGCACTTCGAATCGAAGGAGTTGTCGTAGAAACTTCTAAAAGGGCTCATTCAATTGGAAATTGGAGTGGCTTTTGCCCTTTTTAATAATCGAAAGTGATTGAAGGGCAACTAGCCCTCCCCCACGCCCTTCATTCCCCCAAAAACATCCAATCAAAATTTTGAGGTAGCCATTTTGTTCAGCATAGTTGATTTCTAGATAGAAAATATCTTTTTGAGGAGGAGACTCCCCAACAACCCTCACGGCAAGGGTTTTAAGTTAGACCCTGAGGGTATATAAGATCAATGTTGACAATGTACAGTTTATTATTTTTTTCTTTAAAGCAGGGCACTTCATATAGAAGGGGTCGTCGTAGAGACTTGAAAATGGGCTCATTCGATTAGAAATCGAGAGTTCTAGTGCCATTTTTAATAATTGAAATGGTTGGAGGGCAACTAGCCCTCCCCCCTCCTCACGTCAATCATTCCCCCAAATATATCCAATCGAAATTTTGAGATAGCCATTTTGTTTAGTGTAGTTGATTTCCAGATAGCAAATGTGTTTTTGAGGAGGACACTCCCCCACAACCCTCAGGGCAAAGGTTTTAAGTTATACCCTGGTGTCATGTGAAGTTTTTCTTAAAGGCGTTGCCGTAGAAACTTGAAAAAAGGCTACTTTGCTTAGACATTCAAAGGGCTAGAGCCCTTTTTAATTTTCGAAAGTGATTGGAGGACAACTAGCCCCCCCACAACCATCTTTCCCCCAAACACATTCAATCAAAATTTTGAGATACCCATTTTGTTCAGCGTAGTTGATTTCCAGATCGAAAATATGTTTTTTAGGAGGACACTCCCCCACAACCCTCAGGACAAGGGTTTTAATTAATGCCCTGGGGGCATATAAGGTTTTTATTGAAGGTGTTGTCATAGAAACTTCAAAGCAGGCTCATTCGATTGGAAATTCAAAGGGCTAGTTCCCTTTTTAATAGTCGAAAGTGATTGGAGGGCAACTAGACCACCCCCACGCCCATCATTCCCCCAAACACATCCAATCAAAATTTTGAGATCGCCATTTTGTTCAGCGTAGCTGATTTCAAGATAGAAAATATGTTTTTGAGGAGGACACTCCCCCACAACCCTCAGGGTTAGGGTTTTAAGTTATGCCCTGGGGGCATATAAGATTTTTATAGAAGGCGTTGTCGTAGAAACTCCAAAAAAAACTCATTCGATTGCAAATTCAAATGGCTAGTGCCCTTTTTAATAGTACAAAGGGATAGGAGGTCAACTAGCCCCCCTCCCTCCCCACGCCCATCTTTCCCCCAAAGACATATAATAAAAATTGTGAGATGGCCATTTTGTTCACCCTAGTTGATTTCTAGATCGAAAATAGGTTTTTGAGGAGGACACTCCCCCACAACCCTCAGGGCAAGAGTTTTAAGTTATGCCCTTGGGGCATATAAGGATTTTATAGAAGGCGTTGTCGTAGAAACTTCAAAACAGGCTAATTCGATTGGAAATTAAAGGGCTAGTGCCCTTTTTAATAGTCGAAAGTGATAGGAGGAAATCTACACCCCCCCCCCACCCACGCCCATCATTCCCCTAAACACATCCAATCAAAATTGTGAGATAATCATTTTGTTCAGCGTAGTTGATTTCAAGATAGAAAGTATATTTTTGAGGAGGACATTCACCTCCAACCGTCAGAGTAATGGTTTTAGACAATACCCTGGGGGCATGTAAGGTTTTTAATAGAAGGTGTTTTTGTAGAAAATTCAAGAAAGGATTATTACATTTGATATTCATCGGGCTCGTGCCGTGCCTAAAAGTTGAAATGAATTAAAGGGAACCTAGTCCCCCCCTCCACGCCCATCATTCCCCCAAACACATCCAATCAAAATTTTTAGATAGCCATTTTCTTCAGCGTAGTTGATTTCCAGATAGGAAATATATTTTTTAGGATGAAGCTCCCCCACAACCCTCAGGGCAAGGTTTTTAAGTTATGCCCTGGGGGAATATCAGGATTTATAAGAAGGCGTTGTCGTAGAAACTTCAAAACAGGCTCATTCAATTGGAAATTCAAATGGCTAATTCCCTTCATAATAGTCGAAAGTGATTGGAGGGAAACTAGCCCCTCCCCCACGCCCATCATTCCCCAAACATATCCAATCAAAATTTTGAGATAGCCATTTTGTTCAGCATAGTTGATTTCCAGATAGAAAATATGTTTTTGAGGAGGACACTCCCCAACAACCCTCAGGGTATGGGTTTTAAGTTATGTCGTGGGGTATATAAGGTTTTTATAGAAGGGGTTGTCATAGAAATTTCAAAAGGGGCTCATTTGATTGGAAATTCAAAGGGCTAGTGCCCTTTTTGATAGTAGAAACTGATTGGAGGGCAACTAGCCCCCCCCCCCCACGTCCATCATTCATCCAAACACATCTAATCAAAATTTTGAGATAGATATTTTGTTTATCGTAGGCTAGTTGATTTCCAGGTAGAAAATATGTTTTTGAAAAAGACACTCCCCCAAAACTCTCAGGGCGAGGGTTTTAAGTTATGCCCTGGGCGCATGTAAAGTTTTTATAGAAAGCGTTGTCGTAGAAACTTCAAAAAAGGCTAATTCGATTGGAAATTCAAAGGCTAGTGCCCTTTTTAATAGTCGAACGTGATTAGTAATATTTTTTGTTGTTGTTGTTGTTTAGACCAGGTATTATTTGTGTTCAGATTTTTAAATTGGTGTATGTTGTTAGAAATTTCTGAAAATTTTCCTCCAGCATACAAATAGCAGGTCAAACTATAAAGTCTTAAAAAACGAAAGATTTAAAGGGTTATTTTCTTTTTCCCTGAAAAGACTATGTCAATATAAAACGAACAGAAATTAATTAAAAAAAAACTTTTCCACAAAATAAATTTTTTGACAAAAATTAAGAACTCCATTAAACAAAAAATGAGCAAAAATAAAATCAAATAATCTACCAAGCTCAAAACTACCACCAATCAGCATTGATAAATAAATAAAAACCAAAACGAACAGAAATTTCAACAAATAACCGAGTATAACTCAAAACGAGCAGAAATTAACATAATTGGGCACAAAACCCCTGTGCCTTCCCAAGGCCAGAACAAAATTTGCACTTTACTGAAAAAATACAAATGAATGTGCATTGTCAGTTTAATATACATATACTGATATTTAGTAATCAAAACGTCAAAATTACTAGATTTATTAAAGTTATAAAAGTAAAAACACTTATATTTTTTTCAGTAAAGTGCAAATTTTGTTCTGACCTTGGGAAGGCATTGGGGTTTTGCTCCTAACTTAGGTTAATGTTTGATCGTTTTGAGCTTGACTCGTTTATTTTTTGTAATTTCTGTCCGTTTTGGTTTTCATTTATTTATTGATTCTGATATGTGGTAGTTTTGAGCTTGGTAGATTATTTTATTTTATGTTGGCTAATTTATTTTTTAATGGAGTTCTTTACTTTTCTTTGAAAAATTTATTTTGTGGAGAATTTTTTTTTAATTAATCAAATAGAATATCCAACAACGTCAATACATCACTTGCCAATAAACTTTACAATAATCATCCCAATTCATGCAGCCTTCCTGGGCCAAGACTTTCTTAGCAAATTCATAATCAGCAGTGGTGCAATGACGATCGTTAACTGAATAATAATATGCTTCGATGGGCGGCAGTTTTTTCTCACTTAGCCTTGAGGCAGAGTTGTAGTACCCATACGGGTATATGCCCTTCAACGTCAATAAATGATACACTTCATCATCTGAAAAGCAGTTTTTAATGAGGGGAAAAATATTATAACCGTCGTGTTTCTGTACTTTAATTAATTGACTTCGGGATTTGGGGAAAAAACTATAGGAGTCTAACAAACGAATATTATTCAAGCACGTATTAGTATTATCTATTGTTTTCCATTTAGAATTCAAGACTGGTAGCTTCTCGGATGATTTATGTATGATGTTTTAAGAAAAAGAACCACTTACTCATGCGCTATCTACGACTTCACCTTTCTGCAAACGTGCCACCGCTGGTAATATGAATCTCAAATCGTAGTTTGAATTGTGCATATAAACCGGTAGAAAATACTGCTGCTTAACATTCAAATTAAAAGATTTATGTACCAGTTCACGAAAGTTACTCCCCCCGATAAAATTTGATTACTTAAATGATCATGAACACGAACTTGTAATTCCCCACTATCCTCAGCAAATTTCCCTTACAGACCCAAAACATTTTCTTCTCGTTAATATTCAACTCATCCTTTGGTGATAGACTCATTGGGTAATTTATGTTCCGCAGCCGTAAAATTGACTAATTGGCAGTTTTAATAAGTGCAACCAAGGCTGCACCCACACAATCTTCCCCAACCAATGTCTCGAAAACCTCTACCAATTGCATAACGTTACTAGTATCACCGTCTCCACAGACTGGCACCCATGATGTATACACCGTCTCAATGGATGTTTTAATTTTAAGTACCCATGACGTTTACAGTGCCTCAAGGGATGTTGTAATTTCATTGTGTATAGCATCCAGAGAGACACATTTGACCATAATGAAGTGAAATTTCCGTCTTCCCTTGACATAACGACTTACTCATATTTGTAATTGGAAAAAAATGGCCGATTGAATAAGGTTCACTAGCAGGCTCGCAAAGAAGCCATTCCCAGTGTTTCACTGATTCAATGGACGGAGTCGTCACTAAATATATTACACCCTTTTTTCTTTACGTTGCCTCTCTTCAAATTGTATCAACGTAACATCAATCTTTCAATGTTAATTAGCCCTCTCAAAAATATCTATTCTTTTAAGTGTTACAGGATATTACCCTTTTAAACAGTTAAAATACACTTTTGGAAACTCTACCCCCTCCCCAGCCCTATTAACTTCCAAATCGTCCAAATGTGCCTTAATGGCATCCTTTTGCAGGATTTTATGGCCTGCGATAGGAACTGCATACTTGAAGCACTTTAGCCCCATATCGAGACGAAACCTTTGAACACCTTGACAACCCCTCGAATCTGCATTATATTTTACACTTCTCTCCCCCTCCCGCCTCATATAACAAATTCCTTTTTGTATTTTGCTACATTAAGATCTAATCTCTCGATAAATAAAAAAGTTGAACCACTTCCCTTTTCATTATAGCTATCTACCTCATTAAAAATACTTCCTACCCATTCCAAAAAGACCCTTATAAAGTTATGTAGTTCTGGGCGAAATGTCTGCATTTCGGTTTGTATAAAATGCGGGTACACCTCACCAGACTTTTCATTTAAATAAAGAAAAAATTGTGCGACGGATGCTTTAATACAATCCCGCGTCCTTAATATTTTTTCAAGAAGGGCTCAAATCTTGCCCAGATAAAGGAGCAAATCTACAACTTTTTCATTTGTGGGACAAGAGGGGTCTACTTTCGGATATTCAAGGAGCATGGACTATATCATATTTTTTTCTCCGCATTACTGGGGGGTAGCTGCCACCCCTTCCTCCCCCTCCCCCCAAACGACGCCCCCGACCACATATGAGTCTAGTATGTCCATTGGATCCAAATAGTTACTACCAGCTGTAAGGGTGCAAAAGGGTCTTAAAATTCATCTCTAAATACATAAACATTGCGCAAGGTAGAGTTTGACAAATAAAAATCAGGCAATACAGGAAGTTAAACAGCTCCGTTTGGTCCTACTCCCCCTTGGTCACCCTCACCACGGTCACCGTGACTGCTGTGGAGCTAGAGCGCTTTCTGTTCTTCTAGGAGCTTCTCGGTCACACTGGATTGAATTTGCTCAAGCAAGCAATCGAAAAATTCAGTTTCGAGGCCGAGTTCAGGCTGAAAATCAAATTTGGAGGGAGATACACTATTTGGGTTCACCCCCCACAAAATAAGTTTACCCCCTCCCATTCATATTCCTCGGGGCCGATACTGACGCAGAGACTGTCTCAAAATGCCGGCGCCAGTGACAGGACAAGATTTTCCATGCAATAATTGTAGGCCCCTTGAGCTGGTGGCGATAATGTCACAAGGTGAACTTAAAAAGTAATAACACCTTATTTCTCCTTTGAAATGGTTTGGTTTTAAGCTGTAAAAAAGAATATATTAACCTGAAAAATAATATATGATTATTCTGTAACGTTTTGTGGAGCAGAGCCCCCTCCCTGTACTACCCACTTTTTTGCCTGAAAACAAAACCTCTAGCTCTATTTCTGAGGACCAAGGGGACCCCCTATTAAATTACACTATTGAGTTTTCTCAGTTATTAAGGTGAAAACAAAACATAGAGCTCTATATTTGAGGGCCAGGGGAGACCCTTCCCAGCAATATTGAATTGTCTCAGTTATTAGATAGAAAAAAACGTATAGCTCTATTTTCGAGGATCAAACCCCTCTCCCATAGGTACCGAACAAGCTACATAACAGGTCCCACTTATTAGCCTGAAATCAAAACCAATAGTTCTATTTTTGAGGGCCAGGGGGTCCCCTTTCGTCTCCCAACATCGAAATAAGATTTCTCTCTCTTTTGAAATTTCGTCATGAGGTTCAAATAACTTGGGTTACAGGAAGAGATCCATTTGCGGGGTGTTATTCGAACTTGGCTGATTGTCAGTTTCCTCAATCGCTGGCATTTCAGGTGCGACCTGCAATCAAAATAACAACTTATTTCTCCTTGAAACACTCATGGTTTCATCCCAAAATAGAATATATTAATAGCGTGTAATTTTTCGAGGGGTAAAGCTCCCAAACTTCCCTCCCAGAGGCAGTGAACAAAGGCTCTCTCGATATCCTATTAGCCTGACAAATTTATTACCTTTTCAGCCTCCTGCCTCTTGCCTTGCGCTAGATCCTAATACTAAAACGTTACCGCTAAAACACATAATAAGCTCTCAAGCTTTTCGAGTCATTATCTATGATTGTCAAAAAATCGCACTTATTAAAGGATTGACCATCTGGACATCTTCACTGCTGGGAATGGGGATCAATGAAGGCCTCGCATCTTCACCGCCTTGCAGGAGGAGGGCAGAAGAACTCGTCTCCAGGCTTTGCAGGGAAGAAGGCTTCGCATCTTCGCCGCCTTGCAGCGGGAACACAAATTGGTTGCATTTTCTCCATGCGCCTGGGGGGAGCACATTTTCATATGCCCTTGACTTCTTTGCCAGAGGATCCGTCTGGCTAGGGTTTTCCTGCAATAGAAACTAAATTTTAGTTTTTCAAATAATATTTTTTCAACTAGTCCCCTGTTAAATTCAGCTGGTATATCAAATTGGTCCATGTTAAAAAAAAATGTAAAAGACTGGCACAATTTTAGTCAGATAATCTACGTGCAAAGCCTGTCTTAAATATTTGTTTATAGCTACTCTAAGTAAATTAGATTTTTTTTTATTTAGAAATATACAAAGTGCAGCTGTCAACCCTTAGGATAAAAAAAGTCTTGTAAAAGATAAGAATACTTGAGCTATCCAGAGATCACCAATCAATTTTACAGAAATATCCACTTCGCGACTAGGCAAATTAACGACAGATCAAAAGGGAAAAACAGTGCGATTCATCGTTTAACTAAATCAAGGAACCTTTTTTCAACTGAGTGGGACTCTGTGATCAAGCATCAGGAAATATCGATCTACAAGATATCACTTTGAAGTTCAGCCTTGGAGCCACCCCTATTGAAAAGAGGAAACCAATCTCTTTTACAAAACGCTGAAATCGTTACGGGTGAAAGTTTTGATGGAATGAGAATGAAACCATAAGAATTTGATCTTAAATCAACCATTGTCAAATTTATCCACCAAGTTTCATCTTATATTATTGAGAATCAAACCCTTTGACTTTATTATCGTAATATATCAACTAGATATATCTAGAATATATCAATTGATTCCTACTCATTATGTTTCCCAGAAAAAAAAATCAGAAAGTGCTCCAGTGATAAACCTTACATAAATAATCACATAAAAATATTAATCCGCATGAAAATAAGCTTATTTAAGAGGTGTAATTTAGCTTAATAAAATAAGTTAATAAATGAATTAAAAAGTCAAATTAGAAAAGCTGCCCGAGCATATTATAAAAATAAAATTAAAGAATTGTGCCATGATAAACCAAAGAACTGGTACTCTGAAATTAAAAAACTTACCGGCAAGAGTCAAGAACAACTAAATTTTAATATGAATGAACCTCCAAAGACCACAGCTAATAACCTCAATAAGTTTCTGGCTTCTATTGTCCAGAGTCTCCCACCACTATCTTACGAATTTCCAGATATTCCTGATCCTTTTTCACTCCCACATATTTCTCCACTTGATGTTGTAAAAAAAACTGAAAAACTAAAACGATCAAGCATTTACCCTTTAGATATTCCTGTTCCTTTGATTAAAGCTTTCAGTGATTACCTCTCAAAACCCCTATCCACCCTGTTTAATGAAATTACCGAATCTGGACACTTCCCTCAATATTGGAAACAAGGCTTTATTAACCCAATCAAAAAGAAAAATTGGAAGCCTGGCTTTGACGGCATTCGTCCTATTGCCATCACCTCAATTTTTTCAAAATTATATGAAAGTTTTCTCGCAGACTGGCTTAAGATGAAAGTCCTCCCCCTCATTGATCTTAGACAGTTTGGTAATCTTAAATCCACGTCAACCTCTCATTACCTGATCCATCTTGTTGATACCATGGGTAAATTAATTGAAAAACCTAACACTTGGCTTAATCTGATTTCTATTGATCTTCAAAAAGCTTTCGATTTGATTAACCATAATTTACTCATAGATAAACTTATAAATGAATTCCACATTGAAACTTTCCTTGTTAAGCTCGTTGCCTCTTTTCTTTCTAATAGATCTAAAGCAGTTAAATATCTAAATTGTTTCTCAGATCACCTCACCATATTTAATGGCATTCTTCAGGGGACTATTCTAGGCCCTCTCATTTTTTCACATATGATTAATAGCCTTTCAACCCTTTATGACATTAGATAGAAATTATTCGATGACATGACAGTTTTAGAGATATTTCATAAAAACATGTTTAGCAACCCAATGGGCATACTCCAAGATATTGCCTGCGAGACCTTTTCCCTTGACATGACAGTTAACCCTTCTAAATCCGCAATAGTCTCAGTAAGTTTCCTTAAATCCCCTCCACTTTTTCTTGCTCCTATTCCTCCTGAAACCTCTGTCACATCTCTTAAACTCCTTGGTGTTACAATTTCTTCTAATTTGAAATGGGATGCCCATATAAATAATATCCTACAACAAGCAAACTCCTTGCTTTCCCTTCTTAAACTTTTAAATAAATTCAGTTGCTCCCAATCACATTTACTACAAGTATACATTTCTTTTGTGCGTCCCATATTAGAGTACACTTGTCCTGTGTGTCACCCTGGCCTCTCTAATGAAGCAACGCAAAAAATTGAAAATGTCCAAAAGAGAGCTCTAAGAATTATTTTTAAAGAGGGCAAGATACCCTATTTTTATTTGTTAAATATTTCAAACCTAGAGACCCTCGAGAGACGAAGAAATAATTTGTGCCTCCGTTTTGGTAAGTTGGCACTTATGAACCCCCGTACTGTGAACCTTTTCCCTGAATACCATGTACCTGATAGAAATCGTCCTCCACGTACTGTGTCACAGCCTATCCCCACCTTATCTCCCATTCTTTGTACTACCTTGCGGTATAAGAAATCTTTTATCCCTTTTTTTACTGATTTAATAAATAGTGGTTAATATGTGCATAAATTTTGTCGTTTCTCTTATATAATAAAAGAAACAGCTCGGTTTTCTCTATACTCTTTTTTTTTGTTCCCTATCCCCTTTTTATGTTGTCTTTTAAATATTTGTTAATGTGTATATTATTTATTTTTTTTCAGTTTTATTATTTTTTATCTTATTAGCTAGTTGCCATTTTGAATTTTTTTAATATAAGTGACAAAGGAATCATACAGCATTCCGATATTTGATTATTTATTTATTTTATTTTATTTTTTTTTTTTTTTTTTTTTTTTTTTTTTTTTTGGTTGCCAATCTGTAAATTGTTGTGCTTTTGTTATGATTTTCTTGCTTGTTTGTTTTTTTATGGACTGAATTCGGCCCTTCAGGGCTTGTGATAGTAATTTCTCGAAATAAATATCTTATCTTATCTAGACAAAGACGCCCCTATTGTCGATACATTGCCATGATTAAATATAGCTGAAGCAGATGCTAATGCGACAGAAGTAGCAGAAATCGGCAAAATTTCGATTTGAGAGCCATATAAAATTTGATGTTGCCAGTTCGATTTAGTGGGATAAAATTGTCTAAAAACTTAAAAAGGAGATGAAAAACATGTTATTCAAGCTGGCTCATTACAAGGTTTTTATCTTCAGTTTGAAAGCGATTTACATCTTGGATTTTTCAAAATTCGTAATGTCTGAAAGCGGTTAAACTTAAAATCGTAGATACCGAAAACCAAAAGAGTCCAAATTCTTAGTAGTTATGCTCTTTCTTCTTCTATTCTAGACTTATAATTTGACTCAAGGTAAACAACGAAATTAGACTGTGAAATTCTACAGAGTGTTACTTTACTCTTTTTTTCTCAATCCTATATGTAGGATATTTTCAGCTATAAACATGGATCAATGGGCCAAATTACCACCTTGCAACAAAATTAAATTGAAACTCAAATCGAAGGAGAATAACCAAATCCGTGCACTCTTGAATTTGGGATAGGAAATTCCAAAATACTTCTTTTGATGATGTGCACATGAGCCCTTGAAATGTTGTTCATACCTGCATATCGATGCAAGGGACTTTAAAAAAAGATATATGTTGCGACGTTTAGCTGCTAATCTCAGTCTTGAAGCAAGTCCCAGGCTCTTTAAGCCTGAACCTGTTTTTGGAATCTTAAATAGGATAGGCTGAAAATTTTCACTTTTAAACTTGATCCAAGACTAGGTCTAGTGTCTGAATACTCTGAAAGTTGCCCTTAGCTAGGAACCAGTGCTGGGGATTCTTTCAAGTTCGATAATGCTACCTTTTATAACTATCCAATAGATGGAATTAAAAGGGAGGACTTTCTTGAATAGAATAATTCATTTTCTGCTGATTCTGGATAAAAAGCAAAATAGAAGGTCCTAATTTGACAATATCATCATTTTCACTTTGACAGGTATGTAGTGACATATAAAAAAAAATTCTGGTAAAATTATAGCTAAGAAAATATTTGATGTCTTAGAAATTACTATCAGTAGCATGAATAGATTCAGAGTCTAAACTGGCCTGGACATAGGCTAGGGTAAAAAATCAGTATCCAATTGAGCAAAATTATATAAAACTAAAACCCTTACATCTTGTTACCAAAGAAGAATTGGTAAAAATTTTACATATCAGAGAAAAATTAAAAATCTAAGCTATGCATCAATATGGTTATTAGGCTAGGCTATGAAAAGTTTTTAGGATCAAGCACTTGAAATTATTAGTTTATTAACTTACCTACAAGGGTCTCTTTTTGGAAATACCAGTTATTCTATTTTGATGTATATATCCTTTTAATGTTTCAGTTTTATTTTCATAGGCTATTAGGCTAACAGAAAGCTGACTTTCTTCTGATTCTAAAAATGTAACTTTTATTGCTTAATATTTATTCAATAAATCACAAATATTAAATATTTTTTTTTCCTTTTAATTGCTTTTCAAAACATAGACCATAGGCTATTTTTAATTTATGCTGACCAATTATTTTTGAAAATCTATCCAAGAAGGTGGAATTCTTGTTACTGCCCTCATATTGCATCATGCTGTAGCCTAGTAAAATAATAGTGGTCTTTCCCAAAAAGAGGTCTTTTTCCCTAGCTTATGCTCTGGGAGGATAGTGTAAAATATTGGACTGCTAGTCACCATTTTAACAGTTAAGCCACTGTAAAGACTAGGCTATAGGCTATTATATAGCACTGCTGTTAAGTCATGGCTCCTAAAAAAAACATCATAAAACAAAAAAAGTAGCCTAATAGGCTGGGCTACCATTACATTTTCTATTTTATGCTCTTTCTGATGCTTATAAGATAAGTAGGTATATAGTGGTTTGATTCTTCTTAATTACCTTAATTTGCACTTTGGAGCAAATTAAGGTCCATACTGGATCTGTTGTGCTCTGGGTCAATGATGGCAAAAATTCATCACTGTGTTAGGGCCCAGTGACACGCCATAGGAGAGGTCTGCTGGAGAGATAAGCCCACTTGGTAGCAGTGGCCACGAGGTAGGTATGGCATGTAAAGACCATTCTCAGTGGTATAGAGCTGACACCACTGCACAACAGCAACTTTGGATTGAGTATGCAAGATGGTTGGGTATGACAAGCTGCATCAGCCTCCTAGCAAGACACTCATTCTGATAAAGTTGGCATCAGTCAGTAGTTGAGTGGGACGGACAGTCCTACTCATATTTCCATGGCTTGTTGTTCCATTCCTTGTCAAGTCTGGACTTGAAGGACACAGCCATAGATGCAGTCACCATTTCAGCTTGAAGGCTATTCCAATCATTGAAAACATGCTCAGAGAAGAAGTGTTGCTGCGTTCATGTTTTGACAAATCGTTTTGACAGCTTATGTGAGTGTCCTCTTGTATGGTGCTGACTTGAATGTTTGGTAAAGAGGGGGTTATTTGGTTGTGTGCTATACTTGTAGGTCAGCATCATATCACCACAGTGGCGTCTGAAGACAAGTGTTGGCAGCTGCATGCATTCCAGTCTCTTGTTGTACAGGAGATCTTATAGGCCAGCTATGCACTTTGTGGCATGTCTCTGAACTCCTTTGATTAGACTGGTATCATTCTTATAAGAAGGGGAGGTGAGACATGTACCAAAATCCAAAACGGGTCTAACTATAGCCTTATAGAGCCTCAGAAAGACTGTACAGGAGTGGCTGGTTATAGTGCGTTTGAGGAGACCAAGGCTTGAATTTGCTTTTGAAACTGCTTGTTGCCAGTGTAAAAAGGATCAGCCCTTGAAATAAAAAGGATAGTAAAATAAATTATTTACCATTAGATTCCTTTTTGTATGCTATTTCCAAATGTGATTGCTTTTCTGAAAATGCACACCCTCCCCATGATAGCCCTAATAATATAGGCTTTTAAAATAAGGGCAGACCAAAAACCCATCTCTATTTGTCTGAAATGTTAAAGAAAAGCCTTTGTTCCTGAAAAGTAGTTCTTTCCCCCTAGGCTATTTCTCTGCAGTGTTGATTCTTGTTGTGATGTTATTCTTCTTTGTTAAATTGGATAATATTAGTGTGCCATTAGGCCTACTATAAAATTCTGAAAATAATTTAAAAAGAAATTTTAATATACTTGATTAGCCTTTATCATTCCTAAAAGTACTTCACTTTTCTACAACACCCTCCCCCATCCATTATATACAAACATATTGCCCAAATTATACATGTTCCATACATTTTTCCACACATCATTCTTTTCTTAAAATAGACTTTATGGTAAAGAAGCAACACTGACAAAATTGAGAAAATGCATTGAAAATCACCAATGTGATTTGCACTGCTTATTTGCACATTAAGGGAGATGCAGTTGGGGGTAAGGGTAAAGTAAAGTGCTCCTAGGAATGATTTAAGTAAGTATTTTAGGATTTTTAAAGTTGTTTTCAGAATTTTATAGTGCTTTGTTTTGAGTAAGCTTTAACTATAGGGTAAAAAAAACAGTATCCAATTGAGCAGAATTAGGTAAAACCCAAACCCTCACATCTT
This sequence comes from Artemia sp. Qi Xiang Cuo, assembly GCF_049724085.1. NCBI lineage: Eukaryota > Metazoa > Arthropoda > Branchiopoda > Anostraca > Artemiidae > Artemia > Artemia sp. Qi Xiang Cuo. The sequence goes on along the minus strand of NC_142795.1, from coordinate 89,321,816 downwards.
GTTACCAAATAGAAATTGAGAAGAGTTGTACATGCCAATGAATAGCTAAAAATCTAAGCTATGCATCAATATGGTTATTATAAAGATTATTTAAGATCAATACTTGAAATTATTAGCTTATTGACTTACCTAGAAGGACCTCTTTTTGGAAATACAAATTATTCTATTTTGATGTATACATACTTTCAGTTTTATTCACATGTTAACAGAAAGCTGATTGTCTTCTGATTCTAAATATGTAACTTGTATTGCTAGATATTTATTCTTTAAATTACAAATATTAAAAATAATTTTTTCTTTTCAATTACTTGTCAAAACAGAGATCAAGTATTGAGTTTATGATGACAAATTTCTCTCTAGTGAGAAGTGATTGGGTCTGCACTTCCATTGTTCTGTATTTTGCATGTGTACAACCAAGTTGAATTTTTACATAGATGCTTAAATGACATCTGATTCTAGCTATTCCATTAAAATCACTTGGCAGAGTGGTTTTCATCAGTAAAGAATTCAGAAAACCCATTTCGACAAAGATACATGGCACATCACAGGTTGATAAATAATAGAGAAATATGATATTTAGGACTATATATGGGAGCATCCGGGGAGCTAGGGTGCATGGTTCCATTGCAACTGACCCCCCCCCCCCCCACAACTGAACCACCATGCAACTGAACCCCCATGTAACTGAGCCCTTGTGCAAGTCAACCCCATTCAACTAACCCCCCATGCAACTGAACTCTCATGCAACTCAAACACTGTACTTGCATTGGGTAAAACACAAGTTAGAACCTTTACATGTTCAACCTTGTTAGAATTAAAAAAAAACAAGTTTTTTTTAACTGAAAGTAAGGAGCAACATTAAAATTTAAAACAAACTGAAATTATTTAGTATATTAAAGGGGTTGTCCCCTGCTCTTTATGCTAAAGTTTGACTCTTTCTCACAGCTCTGCTTTATAAAACAACTTTAATGTAAAGAGTTGGGCAGGGAACAGCTGCTTTCATATATGGAGTAGTTTCTGTTTGTTTTAAGTTTTAATGTTGCTCCTTACTTTCAGTTTAAAAAGGTCTTTTTATTTAATTTCTGAATGTTTTTTAATTAATGCAGGTTTTGAATTTGGCTCACTTTGCATGAATAATTAAAACAAAATTTGTATATTAATTTTACTTTTTTTTTTTACTAATAATAACCTTATAATAACTTAAGTTTGATTTTTGTTCCAGTTGTTTAAGAATGACTCCTGAATCACAAAGGATGTTTAATTAGAATAATAACTTCTTTTAAAAGTTAAAAAAGAAACTGTAGCATATTTATATATTTATTTTCTAACCTGTCACTACAAAAAAAGCAAGAAGACGGAGTACAACATAAGACACAAAAAAAGAAAAGAGAAAAAACAAAAAAAACAAAACAAAACAATACAGAACAAATACTTAAAAGCACTACATTGACACTGCTGCCACAGGAGGGACAACCACTTGTGCAACAGCCTTGCATTAAAATTGTCAATCTGTTTTATAATGGCCTGACATGGTTCTGTAACCTTATAATGAAGGCTAATATATGAGTTATGGATCCACAAAGGTAGTCTCAACCAATACTTTGCATAACAAAAGTAGTAGGACTGAATTTGCTTAATGTCTGATTTCTGAAGCATTCTCCAGAAAGGTGCAATATACAGAATATGCAGCAGCATGGTTGTATTATACAACCTAGCTAAAATCATGTGATTAAAATTGAGTTTGTTTGCCACAATGCTACCATATGATGCCAAAATACACTTTTGCAGGTGGCTAATTATGAGCAAGTGGGTAGCTTGCATGGAAGTCCCAACAGGAAGGCCCAAATAAGTTAACAAAGACACTGGCTTAATGGTAATATCACCAAGTCTAATAGATACATCAGTCAAATCTTTTCAATTAAAAAGAACAATCTCAGACTTAGCTGCATTGAAACTAAGACCAATTTTCTGGTATTCATTATTTAACATTTTAAAATTCTCCTTGAGGCATGCAGTGTTCCAACAAGATATAAATATGTCATCAGCATGACAAACTAGGCTTAGATTCAAACAGCTAACTATACATGAACATTCAATTTGCAATTTAGGCTCTATTATTGCATTATTGAAAAAATCAGGTGAAACAATAGATCCCTGCCTCACTCCCTTATAAATGGGTAAGACAACACAAATATCACTCATACAAGGAATATAAATACGGACCACGAAATTACCATATAAATCCTGATACACTCCTAACACCAAAGGGTTGACCCTCCTCTTATATGCCAAATACAAAATATATTTGTGGACAAGCTAATCAAATGCACAGTGCACATCATGGCTACCAAGAACTAGAGTTTCACTAGCTGCATCAGTATCCAAAAGTATAGCACATAGAGCAGACAGGGAATGACCACACCCTAGTCCCTTCTGAAAGCCAAATTGCCTTGAAGGAACATAACATTTTGACCAAATTTCATTGCATGTTAGCAACTCAAATAACTTACAAAAACATTCAACACAGTAATGGGTCTATACAAACTGCAAAGGTGGAGAGGTTTAGCTTGTATTGTTTTTTAAATAATGTACAGAAATCCAGCTTCCCCTCCATTGGAAATTCCTTTCCCCAATGAGAAATAATCTCCATGGAAAGATTCTCTCACATAACTTAAATTTGCAATATTAGCAGAACTAATTTTGTAAGGCATAGTAACAAAACCGCCAAAGAGGTCAACACTTTTTTTATGAAAATAAAAGTCACAAGTTGAGCAATTCTCAAATCACTGAAATGAATGAAAGAAAAGATCTTTAAAAGATGTATGTAATAATTTATGTTTGTTTTAAGTGTTAATGTTATTCCTTACTTTCAGTTGGAATAAACTTTTTTTTATTTAATAGCAACCAAAAGCAAAAGACATAGAATATCTTTGGTTTATTATCATATAAAAACCATAGCTATGGAACTTCTTAAGGTAAAATTAAATGCTAAGATTGGCTGGAAAATAACACAAACGAATTATTACCTATATCAGCCATTATTTATCAAAATTCAAACTTTAGCATAAAGAGCAAGGTATTGACACGGGGGCAAACTTCCTCATATAGGTAATATGAGGGGGTTCACCCCTTGTCAATACCTTAATCTTTACACTAAGTTCAAATTTTCTTCCAATTCTTTAAGAATGACCCCTGAATCACAAAGGCTGTTTAATTAGAACAAGTAGCTCTTTTGAAATTGCTAAAAATAGTTTAGCATAAAGAGCAAGGTATTGAGGAGGGGCTGAACCCCCTCATATACATAATAATTTCTATTCATTTTAAGTTTTAATGTTACTCCTTGCTTTCTGTTGAAAAAACTTGTTTTTTTATTTAATTTCTGAGTGTTTTTTAAATAATGCTGAGAAATCCAGCGTTGAAATTCTCTTCCATGAAAAGATCCTCTCATGTAACCCAATCTGGTGTGATTTTCATTAAGATTCTACAACTTCTAGGGGGCATTTCCCTCTTATGTTGAAAATAGGGCAAATTTTCTCAGGCTCATAACTTTTAATGGGTTGGACTGAAACTTATATAATTAAAATCAGCATAAAAATCCAGTTCTTCTGATGTATCTATTTGTATCAAAATTCCATTTTTTAGAGTTTTGGTTACTATTGAGCCGGGTTGCTCCTTACTTACAGTTTGTTACCACAAACTGTTTGATTGTTTGCTTTTTAAAGTCATAATATAAATGACTGTCAAGATGATTTACAAAAAATTCTGTTTTTGTTGTCACAAAAACAAAGAAAATCAAATATCACTAACTCTTAAAGCCTATATATATATATATATATATATATATATATATATATATATATATATATATATATATATATATATATATATATATATATATATATATATATATATATATATATATATATATATATATATATATATATATATATATATATATATATATATATATATATATATATATATAGCTAGTTACTCAATGTTAACAAATAAGGTGTTTATGGAAAATATTTTTGTATGAACTTGGGGGGGGGGGGGGTGCTCATTTGATTGGAAATCAAAAGTTTCAGTACATTTTTTAAGAGTTAAAAGTAATCTAAGGGCTTCCACTCCCACCCTCTTTTTTCCCCAAATACATCCAACTGATAGTTTTGAGATAACCATTTTATTTAAAACAGATCAAAGGTTAAATAACTATGTCTCCAGGGCTCACAACCCTTAGCTACTGTTGCAAGAGCTGTAAGTTATGCAAGTAGTCTATTGTTAACATACAAGATGTTTTCTCTTTGTTTTGTTTTTTGTGAAGAAGAAACGGCATGTATGATCCTAGACATTTTTTCCTTTATTGGTTGTGAAAAGAAAATACCAGTAATATCTACAATGGTTGATGGTATCAGCCATTACATTGTTCAGAAAATGTTTAGGAGCATCTTCAACTAAATCAAGAGGTACTATTTGCATCCAGTTTTACAAGACAACATATCTGCAATGTGTCAAGAAGAGCTCAGGGTATAAACCTGAGGGTATGAAGTTTAAACTTTCAGGACATGTTGAAAAAAAGGCTGGAGTGCAATCAGTCCCCCTCCCATATCCATTTTAGCTGCAATCTCCTCAAAGACATCTGATCAAAATTTGTTATCTAGGTTGACAAAGGTCTGATTCATCTGAAAAAAAAAGAAATAAAATCAGCTTTAATGGTTTGTGACATTGGATATTCTTTTTATTTTTTTTTGCAAAAACGAAACCAAGCTTTTTTTTTATGAATGATCTTGACAGGCGTTTATATCATGATTTTAAGAAACAAGCGATTCCACCAAGGTTGAACATGTAAAAATTCTAACTTGTGTTTTACCCAATTATATTGCTTCATGTTTTTAGAATACTGAAAAACTGAGTTCAGTGGTTCAGTTGCATTATGGTTCAGTTACACAAGGGCTCAGTTGCATGGTGGTTCAGTTTAAACTTTCAGGACATGTTGAAAAAAAGGCTGGATGCAATCAGTCCCCCTCCCATATCCATTTTCCTCAATCTCCTCAAAGACATCTCCATCAAAGACATCTGATCAAAATTTGTTATCTAGGTTGACAAAGGTCTGATTCATCTGAAAAAAAGAGAAATAAAATCAGCTTTAATGGTTTGTGACATAGGATATTCTTTTTTTTTTGCAAAAACAAAACCAAGCTTTTTTTTATGAATGATCTTGACAGGCGTTTATATGATGATTTTAAGAAACAAGCGATTCCAACAAGGTTGAACATGTAAAAATTCTAACTTCTGTTTTACCCAATTATATTGCTTCATATACTGAAAAACTGAGTTCAGTGGTTCAGTTGCATGATGGTTCAGTTACACAAGGGTTCAGTTGCATGGTGGTTCAGTGCCATGATGGTTTAGTTGCACAGGGGTTCAGTTTATTTGGGTTGAGTTGCATGGGGTATAGTTGCACAAGGGTTTAGTTAAAGGGGGTTCAGTTGCACAGGGGTTTGGTTATACAGGGGTTTAGTTGCACAGTGGTTCAGCTACAGGGGTTCAGTTGCCCGTGGTTCAGTTACATGCACACCAGGGTGCATTGTAAGAATTGCAATGACTATATAAAAATGAGCAAAAATAAGAAATATTAAAGTACCACTTTTATTGTCATTACTCTTATAAAGTAGTGACAGGAATTAGGGTCCATTTAAGGGATTTAAATTAGATTTGCAAGTGAGATAACTGGTATCATAGGCAGCACAATAGCACTGCTTACTACTACTACTACTACTAACAACTCACCACAGCACCAAGCCGCCTGAGGCCAACACAGCTTCGCACGCTCCTCCTCCACCCCAATCTATTCAAAGCCTCCCTTTTTACATTCGCCCACGAAGTTCCCATTTCCTTTAAATCTTTCTTTATGACGTCCTCCCACCCCAGTCGAGGACAACCTGCTTCCCATTTAGCCCTAGACGGTTGGCTGAAAAGAACAATTTTTGGCAATCTGTCATCCTTCGTCCAAACAATGTGCCCTAGCTACCTCTTCCTTTCTTTCATTATAGCCCTAGAGAGTGGTATTGAACCACATTTTTCGTATAGCCTATTGTTTGAAATGCAGTCAGTCAGCCAGGTACCCAGAACAATCCTTAAGCAATTTCTCTGGAAAACATCTAGCAAATCTTCATCGGCTTTTCAGAGTGTCCATGCTTCAGAGCCATATTTGACCACTGTCATCACTGTAGCTTCTAATATTCTAATCTTGATTCGCAGACTTATCTTCCTATTCTTCCTAACTTTTTTTTTAACTGTGAAAAAACACCCTGAGCCTTGGCTATTTATTTAACATCTTCACTGCTCCTACCATCTTTACTAATAATACTACCAAGGTAAGTGAAGCTGCCCACCTGATCAATCTTTTCATTACCCAATGTCACCTTTTCATCTTCACTTATTCCTAGCCTTAGTGACTTGGTCTTCTTGACATTAATTTTCAAACCTATTCTAGCACCCTGATCTTGCAAAACTTCATTCATTTTGCTCACACTTTCACCTAGAATGCTTAAATGATCAGCATAATCTAAGTCCAGGAGACTTTTTCCTCCCCATTTGATTCCGTGGTCTCCCATTGCCTTTCCTGTGCTCTGTAAGACAAAGTGCATCAAAATAATCCATATAAAGGGGGATAGAACACAACCCTGCTTAACTCCTGATTTAAGACAAAACCAGCTGCTAAACTTATTTCCTACCTTAACTGCAGCTTGTACATTGCACTAATCACTTTAATGTATTTGTCTGGTATACCATACAAGGATAAAACCTTTACTAAAGCTCTTCTATCAACAGAATCGAACGCTTGCTCATAATCTATAAAACTGAGGACCAAAGGTGTTTGAAAACTCAGGCACTTCTCAATTAATAGCCTAAGAGTGAAAATTTGGTCAACACATCCTCTACCTTTTTTAAAACTGCTCTGTTCTTCTCTTAAAACTTTATCTATGGCATCTCTCAGTCTAAGAAGTATCATATTACTAAGTAATTTAATACCTACAGAGAACAGACTAATGCCTCGATAATTACTGCACTCACTTTTATCACCTTTCTCATAAAGTGGCTTAATGAAGGTTTTCCTAAATTCGTTAGGTGCTTCCCCTATATCAAAAATTATATTTCGGATTTTCGGTAGTGTCTTTCTACACTCGGAGCCACCATGTTCCAGGGACTCATTTAAAACATGCTTTGCCTCCGCAACTTGGTTATTCTTCGACCCTTTTGGCACTATCGCTAATTCTTCTTCCTAAAGCAAATGTTCTTTTATATCCAAGGTTTGATAAACTTCTTCATTGTCCTCAATATATTTTCCAGTAATTGCATCTCGGTTTAGCAAATTCTCAAAATGCCCAGCCCATCTCTCTTTAGTTTTTTCCTGATTGCTAATTGCAGCCCCATTCCTATCTTTAACTGGGCCAAGTCTGGATTGACTACTCCCTCTCAATTTTTTAACATGCCAGTACAATATTTTACTATTATGCCGTCTAGCTGTAAAGAGCAATGTAGGGCCTACTATTTATCTTTTGTTTTTTTATACCAAGGCACTTTGTATGGAAGGAATTGTCATAGAAGCTTTTAAAGGGATCAATTCAATTGGAAATTGAAAGGGCTAGGGCCCTTTTTAATAGTCAAAAGTGATTGGAGGGCAACCATATAAAAATTTTGGGATATTCCTTTTGTTCAGCATAAGTGAAAGGTTCAGAAATTATGTCTTACCTTAAATACCTTAAATCACATTGTTCTAATATACCTTGAATTGCTGATTAGTGATGACAATGGTTGGATGTCTCAACGGCATCCCACTCAGTTCGCCATGGTTTTGATGACCATTCTCCGTCAATGGCTCTTTTAAAGGCAGCAGTACTGGGGGTAGTGACTGCTTCTTCAGTGAGAAAATTCCACAAACTCACTATTCTATTAGTAAAGAAGTTATTGCGTAGTCTAGTGGCAGCTCTCTTCTGTTATAGTTTCCCACTGTGCCCCCTAGTTCTGGCAGATTCATCAAGTTGAAATAGCTTATTTAATGGAGAGCTAGAATTCAGGAGCTTATGCGTCATAACAATATCACCCCTTTTACTTCTATAAACAAGGGTGGGGAATTTCAATCTCTTCAGATGGAATGAGTAATTTAAATATTTGCTTCCATCAGTTGCTTTTATAGCCAATCTCTGAACTGATTCTAACTTCTCCTGGTCACCTTTGTTGAGGGGGCTAGCAACACGCATGCCAAACTCCAAATTAGGCCTTACGTATATAATTTTGTCATCACCATAGGTGACCTACTAGTGGTTGTTCTTTTTATAATGCCAAGGGTTTGGAGTTCTTTGGCTACAGCTGTCAGTGTGTGCATAGTGAATTTTAATTCTTTATCAACTATGACCCCCAAGTCTCTCTCCGCTTCGGACGAGATGATAGTCTGTCTTGATCTGTCCATCCCTAACATATGATAAGGGCATTTCTCATTTTTATTTCCAAAGTGGATTGTTCAACATTTGTTTACATTGGATTTAAGCCTCCACAAAGTTGGGAAAAAGCCCGCTGGGAAAAAGTACCCATAGGTAATTCTGTATAGAGGTTCTCTTATTGGGTGTATCAACAGGTCCAATGAGTTTGGAGTTGTCAGCATAAAGACTTATTTTATTTGTGACTGTGGTTGGTGCATCATTAATATAAATGTTGAATACTGTTGGTCCAAAGACTGTTGGTTCCCTGGGGCACTCCACTTAATACATCCACTTCTTCTGAAAAAAAATACCTGTCCATTTGTTCCAAATATTTTCACCCTTTACTTTCTCCTGGAAAGAAACTGAAGCACCCACTCTACAATTTCATTATGTATTCCAGTTGCAAATAACTTGGTCCTTAGTTGATGGTGACATACTTTATCAAAGGTTTTTGCGAAATCCAATAGAACCAAGTCAGCAAGGACTGCTTGATTCAGATGCTCAGTAATATAATCATACATATCAATCAAATTAGTCTCAACCAAGCATCAATACCTGAAGCCATGCTGACTATCGCTGAGCAGCTTATTGGTGGTCAGGTGTCCATCAATGTGAGCATTCATGATTCCTTCTAAGATTTTACCAGCTACAGATGTAAGACTAATGGGTTGATCATCGGAAACGCTGTTGCTGCTACCCCCTTTGTATACAGGTGTAACGTTAGCATTCCGCCAATCTTGAGGAATCTGCTTAGCATCAAGAGACGTCTGAAACATATTTGTAAGGGGAAGGGCTATTTCCGCACGAGCTTCTTTCAATACTCGTAGGTGAACTTCATCAGCGCCAGCGGATTTTTTAGGATTAAGCAGCATCAGTTGACTCTCCACATCAGATGCAACCACAGTTATCTTTTGCATAGGTTCCTCAATAGAATATTCTGGTGCTTCTGGTAAGGGGGCATTGTCTGGAGGCGTGAATACTGACTGAAATTGACTACTCAATTCAGCTGTTATATCTTTTGGGGTAATAAATGTATTGCCATTCACAAGTAGTTCTGTAACTGAGTGTCTCCCTGGTTTCCAAGCTGAAGCATACTTCCAAAATCTCTTAGGGTTAAATTTTGAATCAAATGCCAATCCCTCTTCATATTCTGTTGTAGGTTTTCTTGTGAGATACCTAACTTTATTTTGGGTTTGTTTGAATTTCTCATAGTTCTCATGGGAAGGGTTTACTTTTGTATTTGTTCCAATACTTTTTCTTTTTACACTCGGCTCGCTTGACATTACAAATGATAAATGGTAAGGTTTTGGGTCTTATTTTCGAGGAAATTACTGTATGTTTTTCTGTTGCATTAATTAAACCCTTTTCATTTCAAGCCAAGCATCCTCCATATTCTTAACATCAATGAATGACCAATCCTGGTGTGTCAACTCTTGTCTGACCTGGTTGTAATTTGTGCCTACATGCTTAATCAAATTATTCTTTTGTGGGTACAACCTAAGCCTACAAGTAATTGCAACATGGTCACTCGCTCCAAATGGTGGTTCTGAATTGACACTAATGAGCGTCTCATGGTCAGCAACCTCTCCCCACACAGCCCTGGGGGTAAGATTTTTATGCTATGTCCTGGTGGCATATAAGGTTCTTATAGAAAGGGTGCTCATATAAACGTTGGAGGGGGTTCATTGGATTGGTAATCAGAAGGCAGCTACCCCCACTTGCACACTCATCATATTTTCCTGAAATGTATCCAGCAGAAATTTTGTGATAGCCCTTTTATTCAAAATAATCTGGAGATCTGATAACAAACCCCATTGAAACAAACCCCGAAAGCGTGGGAGCAAGGGTTGTAAGCTATGCCCCATGGCGTTTAGCCTAAGGTTTTTATGGAAGGGATGGTTGTACAAACTTTAGAGAAGGCTCATTTGGTTGAAAATTGGAAGTTCCAGTTCCCTTTTTAGAGTCAAAAGTGATGGAGGGCAACTAGCCCCTCTCCCTCAACTACCCAATTTGTTGTGAGATAACCATTTTGTTCAAAATAGTCCAAAAAACATATAATGCCTCCAGGGTTGACACAACACCCCAGAGCCCTGGGGGCAAGGGTTGTAAGTTTTGTCTGGGGGGCATACAAGGTTTTTATGGAATTGGTGTTTGTATACTTTTCAAATAGGGCTCCTTTTATTGGAAATTGGAAGTTATAGTGCCCATTTTAAGCAAAAGTGATAGAGAGCAACCAGCACCCCCCCCCTGCCCTTCATTTCTCCAATCCCACCTAATCAAAATTCTGAGATAGCAATTTTGGTCAGCATAGTGAAAGGTCCAGAAAGTATATCTTTGAGGATGACAACAGCCCTCAGGGCAAGGGCTGTAAGTTATGCCCTGAAGGTGTAGGCCTAAAAGGGTTTTAAAACGGTTTTTTTATAGAAAGTGTAGTTGTATCTACTTTAGAGGGGCTCATTGGATTAGTAGTCAGAAGTTCTAGCGCCCTTTTTAAGAGTCAAAGTGATCAGAGGGCAGCTACCCCCCCCCCTCACATGTCATGTTTTCCCAAAATGTGTCCAATAGAAATTTCGAGATTATTTTTATATTATTAGCTATTTTTATTCAAAATAATCCAAATATCATATAACAAGGCTTTTGGGGCTGATACAAACCACCAGAGCCAGGGGGCAAGAATTGTAAATTATACCCTAGGGGCATTTAAGGTTTTTATGGAAGGGAAGGTTCTATAAACTTTAGAGGTGGCTCATTTGGTCAAAAATTGGAAGTTCTAGTTCCCTTTTAAGTGTAAAAAGTGATGGAAGGCAACTAGACTCCCCCCCAACTACCCCTATCACCACCAAATGCATCTGATTGAAATTGTGAGATAGCCACTTTGTTCAAAATAGCTCAAAGAACATATAACAATGCCTCCAGGATTTACACAACCCCCCAGAGCCTGGTGTAAGGGCTGCAAGTTATACCCTGGGGGCATATAAGGTTTTTATTGAATAGGTGGTTGCATAAACTTCAGATTGGGCTCATTTGATTTAAAATTGGAAGTTATAGCGCCCTTTTTAAGAGTCAAAAGTGACGTGAGAGCAACCAGCACCCCCACGCCCATCATTTCCCAAAACAAACATTTAAACAAAGTTTTGAGACATCTTTTTTTTCAGCATTGTTGAAAGTTTCAGTAATTATACATTTGAGGATGTCAACCGCCCCTCCCCCAAGGCCTTGGGGCTATAAGTTAGTTAATTAGTTCATTGTTTACATATAGTATATGTTATTGACAAAAGGTATGCATGTTTGACTTATAGTTCCCAAAACACAAAGGGCATTAAGGTGAATCTTTCAGGGAATTTTGAACTAAATCAAAACAGAATATGTGTACTTGGGTTGTCAACAGGGTGTAACACAGGAATGATTGAGTATATTAATTTGGAACTTTTAGGTAATGATAAGGGAGATGACCAATAGAACAAAAAGGCAATATTTTCATGCTGCTACTACTAAACCCCTGCTTCTACTGCTACCACAACTACTAATACTACTACCACTACTATCACTATACCAACTATTTCTGTAGTGGGTACTACTAAGGCTGAGGATATTGAAATGAACATCTGAGGAAACGTTGAGGGGAAACTTTAACTAAATCAAAGCATACTATGTACATACAGATTGCTGATATTGGCATATCAGCAATATTTTTGAAACAACTTACTATCAAGAGAAAACTTCAGGGGCATTATGAGTGGGATGTTCAGTTGACCAAAAGGCAAAATGTACATAATACTGCTGCTATTAATGCTGTTGCTACTTCTGTTACTACTGCTAATAATAATACACTATTCCTGCTACTACTACCACTACTACTATGATACTAGGGCAATTCAGGCTATTCGTATGAAGGTGAAAATTCGACAAAATATTGAGGGGGAGTTTTAAACTAAATCAAAATACACTATGCACATGCAGAGTGTCAAAAGGGTGTATCTCAAGAATGGATTTGGTTATTAAGTTGGAACATTCAGAGAATACTTAAAGAGGAAGATCAATTGACAAAAACGTAATATATACATGTCACTACAAATACTACTACCACTGCTAAAGGCAGTATGTGCACACTGGTAATAACGTTACAACCACTGCTATGTTTACTTTCTACTACTATTGTTAATATTGCTCCAACTACTACTTCTATTGCAACTACTTGTAAGACTAAGAGCATTAAGATGAAGATTTCAAGGTATATGAATTTGCAGTTTACCAAAAGAATATATCAACAATGTCATAACAATGGCTAACTGTATCAAGTTGAGTACTAATATTACTGCTTTCACTACTGTTACAACTGTATCTAAGGATGTGAAGGTGAAACTTTCAGAGAATTTATAGGAAGGAAGGTAAACTGAATCACAACACGCCATCTGAATGCAGGTTGTCAAAAGGGCATATCAACAATATCTTAGGAAGAGTTTAGTGTGTGAAATTAAAACTTACAATGCTTGTTGTGGAGGATATTGAACTAACCAAAAGACAATATTTTCATCATAATACTACTGCTTCTACTCCAAAAACTACTGCTACTTCTACTAAAGGTAAGACTACTACTATTAATTCTAATGCTACTACTACTACTATAGCCACTGGCACTACTACTACTACGAGGGGGCTGAAGATTAAAGTGAAACGTTGTGCCTTTGCGAATGATATAAGTAAGTGTTTATGGTTGTTTTGAGATAGTTTTCAGAATTTTGGAGATTTTCTTCAAATATGGCCCTGTCTTTGAGGCTTAGTCTACCCAATCATGGACAGATTCAATCACAGGCATGTGCAGTATAGGAGAATAAATGTGTTTAAACAGGCTTAGCTATAATGGTTCAAGTTCAATCATTTTATTATTAACATATACATGTATATAATTGACATAGGCCCATGGGGGGACAAGCTAAAAAAAACTAGGCCTAGACAAAGATACAATAACAAATTACACTACAATACAAAGATAAACACAACAGCAAAGATACAATAATACAACAATAATATGAAAGTAGCAGCTAGCCCAGGATCCATAAATAAATAAAAAAAAAAAAATCAATATTATTAAATATAAATTAATACTGGAAAATAGCCGAGAGGCCCACATTCACCCATAACAACAAACCAAATGAATAACTTTGTCTTATTAAAAAGACGCTTAATTAAATGTAATCCTGAACTAAATGAAATTTAAGATTCCTTTTTATTAAATGGATAGAAGAAAATTTATCAATAAGTTCCTCTTGAGCATCCCTGCACCGGGCTATTGACACGAATGGAGCGAATTTAGATCTCTCACTACCGTCCTATACTTGTCAATGTAGATGGTCTTTTTTTGTTGCATGTTATAATGATGTAAATCTTGTGATTGGGAGAACAAACTTTGATTGAGGTAATATGGTGGTAATTTCTTGATGTCATAATTAAATTTGAAAATAATTGCTCCAAAAGTAAATTGTTGAGAAACTGGAAGTATATCTAGATAAGTATGTAAATAGGCTGTAGAAGACTTATTTGAAATTGCAATAGGCCATGGAATAAAAAGTTTCAGGATTCTTAGGGCTTTATTTTGTAAAATATGTATTGGTTCAATATGGCTTTTAAATGTAGATGAATATACTAGAGAACAATAATTAAGATTAAACTGAATCAGAGTAAAATAAATGCTTCATAAAGCAGAGTAGGGCAAATAATGCTTCAACCTCCACATTAAACCAACACACCTTGAAATTTTTGAGCGTAGATTTTGAATGTGCGTTTTAAAAGATAAGCCTTCGTCAATCACAAATCCAAGCTACTTTATCGTTTTCACCCAAGATATTGATAATAGATACTTTGAAGAAGTAACTCGGGTAATACGAGGGCATATATTTGACTTCCTGCCGTAAATTATGAAATTAGTTTTTGATAAATTCAAAGCAAAAAAATTTGAAGAACACCAATCAAGAACATTAGAAAATACAGTATCCAGTTTTGCCTTCAACTCCTCATCATTCCTCTCAGAAATTGAAACTGCCGTATCATCAGCAAAATATGTGTTGAGACATGGGATTGCCAAAGCGCGGTGAAAATCATTTATATAAATTAGAAAAATCAGAGGACCTAGGACAGAGCCCTGAGGCACCCCAACCATCGAGGACTGAGGAACAGGCGAAGAGAGAAAATTACCTCCATCTATTCGTTGCTTTCTCTTATCAAGACAAGATTTAACTAGATCCAACGCCGGTCCGCGCACACCACAATTATCCAATTTACGAAAAAGAATACAATGGGATTCATATCAAATGCTTTTTTGAAATCTAAAGATATTTTTGCTGGAATTTCACCTCTATCTAAGCATTCATGAATATATTGGATGACAGCAATGGTAACGTGTTCAGTATTGTGTCTAGACCTAAAACCAAACTGGGAATTTGTGAAAAAAATAGACGATTTACGAAAGTCATAGAACCTCTTATAAATTGTCTTCTCAAATATTTTAGAAAATGCTGACAAAATAAAAATAGGGCAGTAATTTGATGGGTTTTCGGGAGAGTCACCTTTGTGAAGTGGAATTATCCTCGCTTCTTTAAAAGCAGACGGGAAAACTCCAGTTTTAAATGAAAGGTTAATTATATGATGTAATAGTAAAATTACTGCAGACAATAATTCTTTAACAATTATAGAACTAGGCCCGTCAATTCTCGCTGAATTACCTGGATTTAGATCATACACTATTTTTGTTATTTCAGACTTAGAAATAGGCCCAAGAAAAATTGAATTACTTTGAGGAGATGGAAGGCATGAAGAAAAAGGTTTATTACTACGTTAATCAAACTGGTTCATTACTGATGAAACAATTTTCTCTCCTATACTAGCGAAATAAGTATTCATAATATCAGCCACTTTCTCCAATATGTTAGTTGTCGATCCATCTTCTAAACTAATAACTTCAGAAAACTTAGAATTCCTTTGTTTTTTTTATATAATAGAATTAATTAAAGACCACGTTTTGCGAGGAGAATTTTGAGCTTCTTCGAAATGCTCATTATAATACCTCTGTTTCGACAATCGTATCAGTGCGGTTAATTTATTTTTGAAAATTTGAAAATTTTTAATATTATAATCAGTTGCATCCTTTAACTGCTTTTTAAATAACTGATTTTTTCTCTTAACTGATATCAAAATTCAAGGCTTTATCCACGGCCTTATAGGAAATTTTTCTCTGCGAATTTTCTTTGTAACACATAACTTTTACTTATCGTAACTTTATGGTTACTTTTACTTAAGGTTAGATGTTGAAACAAGTCCAAAATTGTAGTCAGCCAATCTCAACTAGTCTAATCTTATCTAAATCTATCTTAGTATGTCCAGCATTTGCTTGCTAAAATTTTAGATGAGAAGATTTTTGCTAGGCTACTGTTAAAAAGAGTTAAGTTGGGTGAATGAAACTTTCAGAAATGGTTGGCTTGATGAGGTCTTTTAGAGCATCTACCTACACCCCTTCTCACTCCAAAGGTTAGTGGTTTTTGCAGATCTTAGACAGCCTTTGTCATATTAAATCAATAGCTTCAGAAACAGTTCTGCTGTTCAAATAAGGCACAAGAAAAGTGCTTTGAGCACCATACCTTCACTCAATCCTGTTCATCAAATTTTGAAATTTTTTTAAAGCTATCTCTTAAATTTTTAAATAAAAGCCTTGATTTGGTTTTAAATTCTGCTAAGGTCATAGAAATTATATTTTCTAAATCCAAGACAAAAGAAAAATGGACTAAAAACACAAAGTGATAAACAAATTTCATTCAAGGTCTAGATATATAATATATATATATATATATATATATATATATATATATATATATATATATATATATATATATATATATATATATATATATATATATATAGTGTATATATTTAATTTTATTTATGCAAACCCAATTGCTTTCCAAGATAGAAAAAGGCTCCATTATCTAAACAGAATAGGACCCATTTAAGAAAGATACATTTTAATAAAAATATTATGTCCAGGACTTGGCACTGTCCAAGTCCTGGAGGTTTTTCCCTACCCTGGGTGTTTTGAATTAGCCTATCTACCCCCACTCCTTCCCTCTCCAAAAAGCACTTACCTGATCAAAGACTTCGTTAAACTTGAAAATGGCTTTGTTATAGAAGTGAAACTTTCAAAAATAGATTTAGTATTATAGCACACAAGGCCCCAGGGAAATATTTTGGGCGGATTTCGGTTTTCTCTATTAATTTGCTAGCTAATCAGTTAAGGATGTGTTTGTAGGGGTAGCAACTAGCGTATTTGGAAATAGTGTTGAAATTCCCATTGTGTGTTGAAATAGTATGTTCACTTATTAGCTTATTAGCTATATAATATTTCCAAATACAGAAATTGCTACCCCTGCAAACATATTTTACCCTCCAAGTTTATTGATCAGTAGAAATGATGTTAAGAAACATTATTTGTCGTATAAGATAAGAATACTTCTTACAGCAATCACAAAACAAAAATCAGGAAACAAAGCAAAAAGAGAATTGCAAACAAATGAACAAACAAAATAAAGAAATATACAAAGTTATTTGACAGCCTAAGGGGTAGTAACCTGATTTATATGGGACTGGATACATCCTAACCCTAAACTTGTAAATTAGCTGTCGATTAAAAAAAAATAAGGAGAAAAGGTACTGCAAACCAACAAACTCAGTAAAATTCTTTATAAGTATAGGGCTATATCTGGCCCCTATAGAGTGAATGGGGCTATCACACATTTTCTAGGGTTGCAATATATATATATTGGGAAAGAATGTTAGATGGTGCATTGAGCTATATTAGCTGATTTTTTTACAAAAGGAATAAGTGATTGAAAACAGTGGTAAAACAATTTGCCTTCAAAGTTATAAAATTAAATCATTATGAATTTTTTATGCTAAGAGATTTCATAACAAATGAGTGAATTGTTACTGCCTATATAACCTTAAATCGCACTTGCCAGCGAGTTAAGGTGGCTGTATGTTGTATAACCCAGAAAAAGGCTATAGTGTGACTTAGACTTTACTGAAACTTTTAGGTACCCTGGGTTGGTAGCTTAATTCAACCAGTTGATTTTTTATACATTTAAAAAGTTAATTTTAATTATATAAATTTATTATATATTAGAATGATTGTTACAAGCATACCAATATTGAAAAAATAATTCCTGAAAATTGAAACAACGTTTTTGTTTCCTCTTTTATTTTGTTATCTTTTCTTATGTAATTCATATTTGTTTTATATTATTTTTTTATATTAGGTATTATTGTTTTTATATTAGTTTAGGTTAGAAGAACCCAAAGATAAAATAAGTGGGTTTCAAGTCAGGATTCTAAACGGTGGACTTGATATGGTATATTTCCTATCACAGTCCTGTAGTGCTAACTTTGGTGTAAATTAAACGCTATTCGTGGAAAATTTACTTTCATTTTTGATACTGTTGTATTACATTAGAAGTGTGGCGTGTATATCATAATAGTATTCATATTTGTAGTGGAACCTTATTTGTGAAATGTCTGCATACTTTGATTTGATTTTGGATCTCAATGTTGCCATATTAGCCTCAGATTCATAATAAACAAGCTCAGAAACTTAACTATATAAGCAAAGTGAGGGATTGAGAATGGTCTCACTTTTGGCCCTTGATTGAAATCCCTTTCAAGACTCTGATTTTTAACAAGTAAGTAAGTAAGTATGACCCAAAGACCCTCAAGGTCCAAACAATCAATGCTGATCTCCGTTTCGTGGCACTTCAGCCAGGAAGTGCAATGGGGGGATATGTAACAAGGTGTAAGATTTACAGGTGTTAAAGTATATTTAGGCCGTGTCTTTTTGCATGGGCTGTTTGTGAAATTTTGGGAATTTTTTCCTAAGGCTGTACTTGTAATTTTACCCTTAAGGGGTACTTTTTCCTATAACTTTAACTAATCTGACTCAAATGGTCATGTTGACATTTTGATCTGATGACATGTGGCTGTGGCTGCTGGGTGTTTAAGGGACATTGAAAGGGTGCCAGGTTGCCTTTCAATAGGTTTTATTTCTTAAAAGGGCTCTAAAACAAAGAGTCTTTGATTGAATGAGTCCTTTCCCAACTTTTTACAATCATTACAATGTGCTATTGCAAAAATACAGGGGAGCCTCATTGATCTTCACTAAGTCATTGCTTTTGTGTTGACTATGCAGTAGCAACGCCTTAAAGCTAATGAAGAGTCAGAACAAATCAAATAATTACCCATTGAGAAAAAATCAGAGATAAGCTCAAGAATGATAAAAGAGCAATAAGCTCTACTAGAAAAACTAACAGTGTATATTTTTAAAGTAATGTATGACCAAACAATAGGATAAAACATGCACCTCTTAAAAAAGAGGATAAAACTATCCTCTTCAGCATTTTTTTAATAATATCCACCATATCTCATTACTTCCTTCTAAAAAAGGAATGGAACTTTAGATATTTTAATAATGTAATCTGTCAAGTGCGTAATATAGTAATTGTAATTGGTATCATCAAGGTTGGGTTTGATGCTGTATCTGTCTCCTTGCGTTCAGTAGCAACACAAAAATATTTTCTATAAGATCACCTTACCTTACCTTAAATCGCATTGTCCAGCAAAACAAGGAAACATCCTATAGAGTCGCTGGTCAGTGATGATGGGGAGCCACTGTTTTGGTGATGCCCCGCTCTGTTGTCTATGGTTTGGTGGACCAATTCTTTTCGATGGTGATCTTGAATGCATTGACAGAGAGATTAGTGATAGCTGCATTTGGAAGACTGTTCCAGGGGCCCACTACTCTATCGAAGACGTAGTGGTTATGGAGTCTGCTATGAGCTCTCTTCCTGAGCAGCTTCTTACTATGCCCTCTTGTCCTGAATGATTTGTCAAGTTGTAAAGGACTCTGAGAAGAGGAATCGGCATGCAGTAGCTTGTAAGCCATAATGACGTCGCCCCTCCGCCGTCTGTAGACGAGTGTTGGGAGCTGTAGTTTGTTCAGGCGAGATGGATAGTCGAGGTTCTTGCATCCATAAACAGCTTTGGTTGCGCGCCTTTGAACAGACTCTTTTTTCTCTTGGTCACTCTTATTCAGAGGCGTGGCAACACACATCCCAAACTCCAGCAATGGTCGCACGAGACCCTTGTACAGCTTCGTCATGACTTTAGATGATCTTCTACGTACTGTACGCTTAATTATTCCGAGGGTCTGAGATGCTTTGGCAACCACTGTTTGTGTGTGTTTGTTGAATTTTAATTCTTCATTGACGACTATTCCCAAATCTCTTTCAGCTACCGAAGAACCAATCGATTGTCTAGAACCATCCCCCCCCACTCATATGGTACTGCCACTTCTCATTCTTGTTCCCGAAATATACCGCCTTGCACTTCTGGATGTTAAACTCAATCTTCCATTGGCGGGCCCAAAGGGAAACTGAATCCAGGTATTCCTGTATGGTGGCTCTAGTCGCTGACGACTCCGCGGGCCCAATAAGCTTTGAATCATCGGCATAGAGGCTCTTATCACTACAAAGGGATATAGACTGAAATGAAGAAAAACAGTTATCTTTGCTGTTTCGCGTATCATTGCTGTATCATAAACATTCATCAGAAATTGGCTGAAAATTTACTACTTTTACTCTCTTGTTTCAGATAAAACAACAGTTCTCCTAAGATGAATGAAAAATTTATATTCTATGGATCAATTTGTTTTATGACAGTCGAATTTCTATGGGAATCTTACCTCTCATACCGCCAGGTATTATTGTTACTTTCATTGAGTATTGCTGCCTCAGTACAGTTGCACTTATTTTGTGTTTTTTTCTAAAACTATTGATTAATATTTAAGTTACTATGAGCTAGTGTTCATTCTTTCTTGTAAAACTAAAATCTTATTTCAATCATTATTGGCTTGAGTTCGTTCTTTACTATAATTTTTGTTTTTTTTAATTACAAAAGGGCGTAGAGGTGACAAATTCTTGATGTTATAATAACATAAGCTACTACAGTGCTATAGAAAAATGCAGATTTTCGTAAAAAATTGATTATATTTCAAGAATATTTTTTTCAATTACGAAAGATTTTTAGCCCCATTAATTTCATTTAAAATAAGCCTTAAAGCAGCTCTCTAAGATATTACAGTGCCCTGCTATCTGAGGAAAAGAAAAAGGAAAAAAAGATGCCGTATATGCAGAATATTCTGGTTGCAGCCACTTTTCTTTATTTTCAAGGCAATATATTTCCCTTGTTGTCCAAGAACAGGGAAGGTAAGTTTCCTATATAGGTGTTTTCAGACAATGCCGTTCTAATAGTGGACATCTTGTTTTGATCTGACTCTATTTTTATGAGCTATTGGTTATTATATTTCTCAGTATTGGATCTGATCGTCTCTTACTAGATTGCTTGCTACCGCTGCAACTCAGATAAAATTCTGTAGTGGTTTTTCTTACAAGCATTACAGTTTTGAAAAAAAAAAAATATTGTAAAAACTTGCTTTTAATCAGCTTAACATCTATTACAAATTTAATTTATAAAACACATAAAGGATGCTGGAGTTGAAATCAATGAAAAGTTGGAGACCAGTAAAATAAATATTTTTTTGTGTACTATTAAAATTACTATTCTTTGTTTTAATGTCAAATATAATTACATAGTGTTAAAGTACCATAGGCATCAAAGAAAAAAACTTTTTTTTTTATTTGACCCATCTTAGTGTAAGAAAAATACTAGCCAAAACAAAATATATAAAGAAAAACAAAAAATTAAATGTTCTGCAAAAATATAACAGGAAAAACGAAAGAAAAAAAAACACAGTAAACAAAATCTTGTGGAAACAAGAAGTTATCTCATAAAAGAATGTCCAGCTAGGATTGATACCAGCTTGAGATGTTTCATATCGTTATTGTTAAGCTGGAGGACATAGTAAGAGAAGGAGAAGTCCAACAGCTGGCAAGATAATATGGTAAGGGCGGGGAGGCTGAACCCATCAGTGGTCCCCCCCAACCATAAATGGAGCTTAGTTTCTGGCGTGTAGAGGCAATGGGCTTTGAAGGCCTGAGCCTCGACCCACTGATAGAGGGTCCACCCCTTCTAATAATAATAATAATAGTGTAAGAAACATACTAGCCGAAACAAAATATATAAAAAAATATTCTAAGTAACAGAAAAAACGAAAGAAAAAAAGTAAACAAAATCTGGAATAGCTGAATGAACTGAATCTTTGGACTTTTACTATTAATTTTTTTTGTTTAAAGTTTATTTTCAATTTTTCACTGTGTAATTAAAAAATTTCGCCTTTTTAATATATTTTCGTTTCTTGTATAAATGGAAAGGCAGAGTAATCTAAGAAACTAATTAACCTAGGCCAACTTTTTGCAGACTGGATTTGGACTTAAGATATCTCTTGAGCAAAGAATATAGTGGAATACTCATTTACAAAGAAATTTCATTTCTTAATTATATTAGTTGTTTTTATAGTGACAAATTATTATCAGTGGTTTAATTTTCTTTAAAATTCACTACTTTTTTAATGAAGGTGCGAAATACTACACTGGGAAGGAGGTTTTAGTTTTCACCTCTGTCTTCCCACATTAAATTGCCAAAGATCAAACTCTTTTAAGTTTTTATTGCTTTCGAGACTGACTATTACACTATTCCAGCCAGGGTGCGCATTATTTGCAAAATATTTTCAGAAAATACAAGTTTTACCTTGAAAGTATAACTTTCACATCTCTTTGGTGGGATTCAAATATACCTACACATTTTATTGCATTCCAAACTTTAATATATTGAAATATAGCTTATTCTAAGGTTTTTTAGTTATAATTGGCAACGCTGCTCTTTGTGAGGCGCAAGTAGTTTCAATTCCTTTTAACACATGGTGAAGCGTCCAAGCTTACTCCTTTATTAATTGTGCTTTTACCCTTATCAGCTTACTCACAACTATTTTGTTTTCAATAAAAAATTAGTTTACAAACAATAGGATTTACATAATTTCAGTCAATTTAAGGTAGGACTCAAATAACCTTAATTGCAATCCAAGTTTTGACGCATTAAAATGTAGCTTTTCTAAGCTTCTCCAGTATTGCAAGACAGCAATGCGCCATCTGTAGTGTGAGTAGGCTAGTTTTTATCCCTACGAATCACCGATAGAGTACCTTCTGTGGATGAATAATACTAGCTAATTAAGAAAATAAAGAAAACTCTAGAAAATTAAAAATGATAATTAATTCTTACCTACATAGAAATTTCAGTTTAATGTAATTACATTGTATGAAAACTGAATGTGTATGTTAATCATAAGAGAATATTCAGTTTTCTACTTTTTAATGAAGTAGCACGACGCTATCCTTAGTGCAGCGTCTTTACTGTAAGCAGTATTTATTTCCTATCTTGTCATTTTAAATTGCCACAGATGCAACCCTTACAAGCTTCTCCCTCTCTTTGGGGCTGATGATTACACTGCTCCAAACTGCAGGTCGTTTGCAAAACGTTTTGTGAAGATACAAGTGTTTACCTGTTTTTAGTGATTTTTGTCAAAAAAGTGGATTTCATTTAAAATAAAATGACAACCTTGTTTTAGTGACACAAGGTAATTTACCTTGCATGGTGTTAGATTCCTTAAGTGGATATCTTCTAACCTTAAATTCGCTGAGACTAGCAAAACCGTTTGCTAGAAAAAACAGGAGTTTATCACTGTCAAATTTGGTCGTTTTTTGTGGTAGCTGCTGAAATTGTTGGGCATTTTTATATGTCAAAATTATCCAAAGGTATGTTCACATCATTTAGGTTCTTGAAAATTGTTAATCTTCCTTGAATCCAGGTATAATGTACAGAGGAAAGGATTTATGGGGAATAATCAAAGCAGCCATTTACACGTTTTTATGAGAACTTTGCCTGTTTTCCTTGTTAAAGAAGAAAAAAGATAGTTGTTCACTCCTCATAAATTCTGAGTCTGCATTCTACGAGCTATTCTTTCACCTTCTCTCCCCAATCTCTCTCTCTCTCTCTCTCTCTCTCTCTCTCTCTCTCTCTCTCTCTCTACCTCCCTCTCTCTCTCTCCCTCTCTCTCTCTCTCTCTCCCTTTTTATACCCCTTTATTTATAATTTCTATCTTTTAGCACAAGGTTTATAAAGAAAATAAGGAAGTACCCAAAGAAGTGAGAGTCATAATTGACGAAGAAACGTTTAAGAAGTCAAGAGAGTATGGACTTGATAGGAGTTGGTTTGGAATGGTTGCTGGAACGATCAAACAGTGCATAAATACAGTGAGTTATTATGTTAATATTCAAATGCTTTCTTTTTGAGACAATGTTTAAGGACAATTTTAATGTTTGAATCAGTTAATGTTTGCAGGATTAAAACCATATATAGTTTGTATGGCCTGGATTTGCATGTAAGATGGTTTCATAGTATGCTGTGAATAAATTTTATGTAGAGTTATAAAAAAGGCACAGAACCTCTAAGTTCTTTCGAGAAAGGGGGGGAGGCTAATGTTTGAAAATTGCCAGAACATCATAATAACTTTTCCAAAGGGTAATTTTTTGTTTTTTTTCCGGTTTTCAACGGAGACGGGGGGGGGGGGTGAGACCCCAATGCCCTCACTGTCTGAAGTCTTATGGGGGAAAGATCTATTTAAGAACTATGTCTTTTAATTCTGGAATAACCATTTTCTCTTTAAAATTAAAGTAGTATTTGAAAATGGGAACTTTCCAGTATTTGGTGAAAGAAAACAATAGTATTGCTAATAATATTTTAGCTAAGATGTATACCAGTAGGGCTGGGAAATTAAAAGCATCCACCTCTATCGTGTTTTCTTCACTATACTTTGCTTTGACCATCTGGTTGGAAAGCAGGGGGGGGGCATCAAGATTTTTATTTTTTTCCAAGTTTCTGGTATAACTTGCATGCAGTTTGTCCTGCATTAGCCTCCGAGCAAAACGCGACTCTGATCCCCTTAAATAGATTCCTGTGTGCTGCATCGTTTTATTGAATAGCCCTATTTTATTATATTTCCCATCTGCAGGAGATCTATCTTGTCTATCTTGTGTTTTCTAATGTAATTGCATCAACATTTATGGTCTAGTAATCAGTCCCGATGGTTTTATGATTGCTCTTGGAAATGTCAGTGTTAAGCCATTCCAGTTCATTACATACCTTGGTCTTCCTATCAATTCAACTCTAAAAATAACCGGTCGATTACTTATTGGGTATCTATAAAAGCGAACTGGTTTTGCATACAGTAAAATTCTTTAAAATATGGTTCAATACTGCTTTCTATGGCTATAATGAGAGAAAAATTGAGATGGCTAGGGCACGTTCTGTGGATGAGGGATAACAAGTTACCAAAGATTGTCCTTTTTGGCCAGCCATCTAGGGCGAAACGGAAAGCAGGTCGTCCGCGGTTGGCGTGGGAGGATGCCATAAAGATTGAAAGGAGTGGGTAAAGAGGGAGGCTATGAAAAGATTGGGATAGAGTAGGAACGTGCGTAGCTGTGTTGTCCTCAGGTGGCTTGATGCTGCGGTTAGTTGTTAGTAGTAGTAGTATAATGCAAATGTCCTCCCCCATTTTTTGTATTTGAGTCTTTTTTTGAGAATTTTTCTCAGATGTGAATAATCGTGAACTTCGATCTGTTTTCTTTGAACTCCTTCTCCCACTTTGTTCCCGAGATTATTTTCTTATTAGGAAATATAATATAACAGACCCAACTTCAGCCATCCTTAATCAGGTCTCAAAATTTGACTATAATATTAAAAGTCATCCCGGGTTTAAAATCCTTCGTCAGTAGAACTCGGTGTGTTTGTGTTTTCGCCATGGTTTAACCAGTCTTCGTGTTAATGGGTATTAATTACGAATACATTGTGTCTAGGCCTACATACTCAGTATGAATTGTTGTTCCCAATAGGCCTATATACTCAGTATGAATTATTGTTCCCAAGGCATTTAGGGGATTCTTGATTGGTACATCTCATTGTTTGACGCATTGTCATCTTTCAATGATGAGTTGTTGCAACAAAAGAAAGAACAAGAGGAAATTGCAACAAAAACACATGACAAAACGAAAGATTCGTAAAGAAGAGAGAAACGAGGATAATAAAAGCCAGTGAAAAAAAAAACAAAGAGGAGTATGCAAATATTTTGGTCAAGATGTCTTCAGTGCAAATAATAAAAAATACAGATAGAAATCCAAAGGATAATACAAAACTAAACCTTAAAACAAACATTGAAACTAAAATGGGAAAGACCCTTTCCAAGCAACGATGAAAAGGAAGCTGAATAAAAAATGCAAGACTTAATGGCATTTCAAACTTTCATTTTATGTAAACCATTCTTTAAAGACCTTGCCCTAAAGATTTTTTAGGCTGATCGCTTACCGGAATGGTGTTATCATAGATTTTGTTACGTTGCAAATTATGAACTTGTGGATAGGTATAAAACGATCGGAATTAATAAGTTCATTATAAATGGGGCTTACATAGGTTCCTCCAGTATCTCTATTGAGGGGTACCTTTTGGTGAATGTACTTTATTTGCAACAAAAATGCGTTGAAACAGTTCCAAACGCAATGACTTTAAAAAAACCAATAATTATATTAGAAATTGGATTTAGAACCCTTTGAGACTAGATTTGGAAAAAATCTAAGCAAACGAGAATACCTTTCTGAAGTTTTACCAGATACCAGAAACAGGCCTAAATTAGCAGTTGGAAAGTTTAACCGACGTTCTACATCAATAGCTCTAAACCACTACTATTTCTAGCAACTAATTGCTGTCTTAAGTTGCCTGAGGCCGACACAGAGGCACTCGTTCCTCCTCCATCCTCTTTATTCAAGGCTTCATTCTTTTCTCAACATATTTGAGCTTAATTTAGTTTTGGTGGACTGCTATGTAACACAATTTTTAGCAAGAAAATATTCCTTATCTCTAAAGCTTGGTCTAACCAGTTTAATTTGTTTTTCAGCATAGACCTGGGTATTGAGCTCAAATCATTTTTCTTATTTTTATTCTTGCTGATTATTGTTTAATTCACAGTCGTTTAAACAGCTTCATAAACTTAGCTCAGTGATAGCGGGGTTTGTTATGTAAAAATATTTACTAATATAGCTTTGAGCTGTATCCAGGATATTTTTGTTCCGGAGGAGGGGTTTACCAGAAGAACTTCTGTTCGGGGGGGGGGAGAGCAAAGAATACCCCCTCCTGTGGATTTTGTGTAAAGGTCTCGATTTTTTTTTTCACCTGTATTTTTAAGGCCAATTTTTTAGTCTGAAAAATATTTCTGGGGGTATCAAACCTGGTAGCTCACCTCTCCCTCACCCGGAAAACGACCCTATATAGCCACATAATTGTTAAGCAACAATGTTTAGATAAACACCTATCTAATTTTCCTCAGTTGTTGGAAATGCCAGTGTTCAGAACCTTACTGGACGATTTTCATCTCTTTGGTCCCTAATATCTTTATCAAAGTTCTATAATTTCTTCCAAACTATTCTCCTTTAAACTTTAAAACTTCATCCTTCGAAGCTACAAAAAAAGTCCCTGTGACTTTTTCGGAGGGGATAGAAGGGTACGAAAATAGGTTTTACCCCACCCCCTCATCTTTCAGAAGAAAGGGCACGAATTCACGAAAATGTAGCGGAGGAGCATTTTTTTTCAAAATCTATTGGGACATATATTTCGATTTATTTTTTTCAATGGTAATAACAAACAAGTTATTCTCCTAAGTCTAGGGGAGGGCACTCTCCTTTTCCTCTAATTTGCACCCCTTTTCAAAAGACCTAGGTTGCAACAGGTTCCCTAAAGGTTTAGAAAAATAAGCTACGCAAAAGCAAGTGACTCTCGAACCCCTGAACCTGAATCTCGTGTAATTAATCGCAAATATTCGACTGTTCAGTTTCACGTTTCTTTTTAGGCGTTTGTATTTTATTGGGGCCAAAAGTATCTTTGGAGAGCAGCTGGCAACCTTATACAATTAGTTGGTTGTGGTGCTGAATGTGAAATTGTACATAGCATAGCATTTGGATTTTTAGCTAATGTTGTTTCCACAGTACTTGATCTCCCTTTTTCTATTTACAATAATTTTGTGATTGAAGAAAAGCATGGTTTCAACAAACAGGTAATGTATCTCTTAATAAATTAAGTAGCTAAGTGAAAAACATTATTTTTTTCTATCAGAGCGATGTTTGTTTGATGAGCTGCTAAATTCAGGTCTCTTTAAGTAAAATGAACGAAAATCAATAGTAAAAAAACATGTTAGAATAGAAATTTCAAGTCAAGTATAAAGATGCTGAATTTTATAGAGAATAATGACACGTCAATCTATTAAAGTCATGAAATCGAATTGAACTTTCGAAAAACGTTTAATGGGGACTTTTTTTGCATACAAAACCTATACTATTATCATGGGAGGACTCACAAAACTGACCCTCATAGGCCAAATAGGATCATTGCCTCCAAGCAAAAAAAAAATAATTTAGCACCAATAGCTGTTGGGCTATTGGTGCCCTCTCGGGTCGGGAATTTTGAGAGAGACTTCCTACCTCTGATGGGAGAGCCATCTCTGGTGTCTTTTATGTTTTGTTCTTATTTTAATGTTTCTTTGTTTAAACATATGAATCTCTTTCAAGGAGAAACTGGAAAAATTTTAGTCTCTGAGGTAACAAACAGCCAATTATTTCGTTCTTTCTTCGCCAATTTCTTCTTGCTCCTATTGCTTCATTTAGTCATTATCGCTCTACTTGCTCATTGATTGTTGCTTCATTTCATTTATTATGTTCTTCAATTACTGATTTTTGGTTTAAACATATGATCTATATAATTTATTTGTAACCCACAAATGAACATTAGAAGTGACACTGCGGAGTAAATACAAAAGAAAAGAAAAATAACATCAATACGAAAACAAACAAAAAACTACAAAAATACAATTTGACCGATATCACGATGAAAAAAGCAAACTAGGGGGTTTGTGACAGAAACAACATTACAAGTATTCGTAATTATATTAGAAGCCACACTGACCAGTTGCGCGCAAGCATCAATGACACCATAATGGGATACAATATTTCTATTTCTGAAACGGCCGGGTAAATACATCAGATATCAAGGAGGCACACTTGTGCCTCTATAAAGAGGCGACCCACCACAATGTTAAGCGATTTCCGGTCCTAGCGGTCGCAGAGAGACAACGGTAATCGCATTTTGTAGCCCAAGCTCAAACTAAGAAACGTGCAAAATTTCACCCTCCTCCGACTCTATCTTCATGGGTAAAAGTGGGCCGGAAGTTTCGACCCTCCGACCACAGCCCCCCTTTAACGTTATCCGATTGGGTTGAAATTTAGAGGTTAAGCTTTCCTAGGGCCCGGAAGCTTATCCTCAAAATTTCAGCTCAATCCGATCACTCCTTCCCTGTTTTCCAAAAACCAAATATAGCCACTTAGAGTTAAAAAATTTTTTGTTCTTCTTAGCCACGCCTACAGGCCACAGTTGGCAACTGATCCGGGTGAATGAGGACTCATTCGAAGCGGAATTCGACTTGTTAGGGCCTTTTGATATTTTCAGACCGAAAAAATTATCCCCCGAATTTACATTTACGAAAAACATCGTTTTCCTATAAGAGCCCATGTTAATTTTTCCCACCACAGCCCCCCTTTAACGTTGTCTGATCGGGCTGAAATTTAGAGGATAAGCTTTCCTGGGGTCTGGGAGCTTATCCTCGAAATTTCAGCTCAATCTAATCACTCCTTCCCTGTTTTCTAAAAACCAAATATCAAGTTTTGTGGGTATTTGCTTGCGTCAAAAATAGATTCCACTTACTAAAAAACAATTACAATTGTGTCTCTTTAGTAAAGCGGTCGATACTCCTGACTGTCAGGCGGAAGACCCGGGTTCGATTCACCGTCAGAGGAAATTTTTTATATACTGAATTTAAAGTTTAAAAAAGAAACTCAGTTTCTTTTTTAAATTATTTGAAAAAATTACGTTTTCTAAAGAGTTAAAGAGGCTGAGTTACAAGGTCGACCCTTAAAACACCCTGTCGAGAAAGAAAAGAATAATACACAATCATCTAACAGTTAGTCAAGCAATAATAAGTAATAAACTGTACAAAAACGTGCAGAAATTTTTTGAAAAAAACTACGTTTTCTAAAGAGTTAAAGAGGCTGAGTCACAAGTTTGAACCTTAAAACGTACAGGGATTAGAAGGTACAGTTGGGGCTGCCGCCCCCCAAACCCCCGCTTTCGCAGCCTTTAAATAAAAAAAAAATTTTTAAACTGAAAGTAAGGAGCGACATTAAAACTTAAAACGAACAGAAATTATTCCGTATATGAAAGGGGCTGTGCCCTCCTCAACGCCTCGCTCTTTACGCTAAAGTTTGACTTTCTCACAACTCTTTTTTTAAACAATAAAAACTTTAGCGTAAAGAGCGAGGCGTTGAGGAGGGCACAGCCCCTTTCATATACGGAATAATTTCTGTTCGTTTTAAGTTTTAATGTCGCTCCTTACTTTCAGTTTAAAAAAAAAATTCCATTTAAAGGCTGCGAAAGCGGGGGTTTGGGGGCGGCAGCCCCCCAACTGTACCTTCTAATCCCTGTACGTTTTAAGAATCGAACTTGTGACTCAGCCTCTTTAACTCTTTAGAAAACGTAGTTTTTTTCAAATAATTTACAGTATAAAGACCAGGTGGAAGATTTATAGTCTCTGAGGCAATAAGCAAACCAATTGCTTTACGAGTCTTACAATTTTTATATTATTTAATTTATCCGTTGTCACTTTACTTACTCATTTATTCATTCTTCATTTCATTAATTTTCTTCTTCATTTTCTGTTTTTGTTTAAACATATGATTTTATATCAAAGGTAAAATGGAAAAATTTCTAGTCTCTGAGGCAGTAACCAAATTATCTTGTTTACCAACATTGCTTTACTCATATTATTTCATTAATTCATTTATGTTTTGCTTACTCATTTATTGTTTGTTTTATTTATATCTAGTTCATTTATTGTTTCTTTTGTTAGACATATGAATTTTTAAAGATAAGCTGAGGAAGTTTCTTCTCTCTGAGGCAATAAGCCTAACATTTGTTGTTTTACTGTTTCATTATGCATTTATTATGCTTATAATAAGCTAATAAATAATATATTAATCCCTTTCAAGGACAAAAAATCAAAGTCTATGAATCAATAAACATTACCAGTTGTTTCGTTTACTACTTTTGTCATACTCATTTATTGTTTCTTCATTTCATTTCTCTATTTCATTCATTTTGATTACTTATTTTTTATTTAAACTTATGATTTGTATCAAAGATAAGCTGGAAAAAGTTCTAGTCTCTGATGGAATAATTAGACAGTTTTATATACCAGTAATGTCTTACTCATATTATTTCATTTACTCATTTTCACCTTACTTACTCATTTATTGTTTTTTTTTTATTATCTAATTCAGTTATTGTTTTTTTTAGACATACGGATTTTATTTCAAAGATAGGCTGAAAAAGTTTCTAGTCTCTGAGGCAATAAGCCTACCCATTGTTGCTTCTGTCGTGTGGATTGTCAAAAATGGTGGAAACTTCTTTTTCGTTTATCTATGGGGATTTGTTACTGGGGTTATTCTGGCTTTGATGACTATTTATCCTGACTACGTTGGTAAGTATGTTCAAGCTTTAAGATAAGATTTGGTATAATTTTTAGGCATTTTAAAGCAAATAAAAAAAATCTTCATGGTTCCTTATGTTTAAACGAAGATGAACCAATTTTGTCTTCGAGGATAATCACCCAAAGCCCACAAGTGGCACCCCTCCCTGCCCCTAAAAAAAGTCATCTTTTTTTATATTTTATTTCAAATAAAATATTGGCTAAAATAAGATTTGGTATAATTTTGATATAATAATGCCTTATTTTTAGGCTTTTTAGACTTTTTTTTACTTTTTTTTAATTTTTAGACTTTTTCTATTTTTAGGCAAATAGAAAAAGTCTTCATTGTTCCTTATGTTTAAACGAAGATGAACCAATTTTGTCTTTGAGGATAATCAACCAAAGCCCACAAGTGGTACCCCCCCCCCCCCCACACACCTTAAAAAATAGAGAAAGCCATCTTTTTTTATATTTTATTTCAAATAAAATATTGGCCTAATATATCCAAATAAAAACTGGTCTATATATTTTTTTTCAGTAAAAATTTACTTGACAAGAAAAATTGGCCAATAATAATAAAAAGATACATGATTAATTAATAAAATTAAGATTAAACATAATAATAAATATAAGTAGTCATATCCAAAGTTTTGCATCCAGTCTTGCAGTGTCACAAACATTATTAGAAACGTCACACTGTCACAAATATCACAAACATGTAACATAAACGAAATGCTCGAATTTTCTAGCCGTAGCAGACCAGGCTAGGAGGCTATAAAGATGAAAACGATAGGCACCTTGCCAAACGATTATTTTTATTTAGGACTAGTAACCTAGCATGTACGATGGAAACAAGGCGTGGTGAGTTTCTAAATAAGAATTGGCTTCTTTTTTTTATTGCTTACTGCAATAAAATTGATTTTATTTGATGACCGATATAGATAGACAAAAATTTTGAATAAATTTTTTTTTTTTTTACGAAACTCAATATCATATGAAGCTAGACCTGAAACAACGGAGAGAGTATTCATTGAATGATCTGTCCCTACGGCTTAAAGCATGATTTTTTGATGCCTTGATTACCCTCAATGCAATCTACTCATGTGGAACTTGGACATTATCCAATATATTACAATAGGTTGAATGGTCAGTGTCACATCACAGCATTTGGAAGCTCTGCCAAACTTCAGAATAACTACCTCAATAAAATCTCAAATGTCAAACTTCTCGAAAGTCTTAATATCCAATCCCCACCAAGATCTAGGAACATTGGTGGCTTGCTCACGTCCAACAAATGAATCAGTCCTATTTCCCGAAAATCCTCTTCGAATACCAAATTCACAGTTCTCCCCACTGCGGTCGTTCCCCAAAGAGGTGGGAGGATAAATTCATGCCTCATTGCCTCCTGGAATTTTTTTGGTCTAGCAAAAGGCTGCAAGATACAATGAAGGATCATCCACACCATCCCGAAGAAAGAAACGTCAAAATGACCTTCAAGAACGGATGGGATATAAGTCAAGTAATGTAGTTCGCTAATAATTTAGCTTCCAAATTTCTTACCGTTTCAGCGAATATTTTAACGTTGAGATAATTGGAGTAGTTTATAATTGATAGATTGTAGTTTAATGACGCTGTTAATTGGTGTGCAGTTATGAGATTAATTGGGGTGCAGCTGTTAATTGGTGTGAAGTTATAACGTTTTTATGAGAGGTGCCTCGAAAAAGTTTTTCGTGTTGAAATAACTGATGCAATTGGTTAATTAATCGAGATAAATGGATTATTATTAAACTTTTTTGGCATGTAGATTAATAAAGGGCTCAGAATGTTAATTAATAAAAATGCTTCAATTAGAGTCAGTGCAATAGAATAAATAATAGAGGCTAGCAAAGGCTAGCCTCTTGCCTTTGAGATTGGGGCCACCCTCCACATAAGCTTGTGTTTAAAACACTATTTGTGTTCTGCGGCAATATAATGTTAGTTGTGCAAAACAGTTGCCAATAGAGGTTGTTATAATCATCGTCCATCAGCAAAGTTAAATGCCATTTTTGGACCATACTTTTTTCATTTATTCGGTTTTATAGTATGCTCTGAAGTGCTGATTTCAGAACCACATCAATAAGTTTTTGCAATACTATAAATTTCTTTTATTTTTACCAAAATCAATTAAACATTTTTATGTTTAAAAACGCCTTTTTTGGTACCGATATTTTACAAAAGAGAGATATGACATTTTACAAAAATGTTTTGTAAAATATTTTTTTAAAAACATTAACTTTAAAATAAAACACTTTTATGTTTAAAGGAACTTTTAGACTAGAACTAATGTTTTTCGAAAGACAAGTAAAAAAAAAAACTCTTCCTATTTAAAGTTAATTTCTTTTTCCTTTTTAATCCGCTGTTACGAATCATTCATTAGTTTTTTGTTTAGTTTTTTTTTAAGTTTAAAATATTTTCGAAATTTTAATGGTAAATCTTTTTAATTTCTCTAATTTTTTTTTTAGCTCCGTTGTTTGACAAGTATACTCCATTGCCTGATGGGGATCTTAAAGCGAAGATTGAATCCTTGGCAGCGTCTATTGACTTCCCTCTCTACAAACTGTATGTTGTAGAAGGTTCGTAAAATGCTGAGTAACTCTTGCCCGGGCCACACTCTAGTCACTTTTCAGTAAAATCAAAATTATGCTCGATTGTTGTGCCAGTTATGCATCACGTTCGTATATTTCTTGAAGTTTTCTATTTTCAAGCATAAAATTTGCGATTGATCAATCAGGTTTAAGATTCATGGCAGAATTTTTGAAATTTGAAAAGATGGAAGTTTGGATTTTCTTATCTCCAAGATGAAACTGGCAAAAGATACAAAGACATAGTATTTATTGGCAATAGTTTGGAACAAAATATTATTTTTACAGCCCAATCGATACAACCCACAAGGTTAACATGCAGAGCAGTTAACCAGGGGCGGATCCAGGATTTTTTTAGGGGGGGGGGCAAAATAGGATGATCCGATAAACTTGCGTTATGAGCAAGTTTATTTACCGCAAACTTTAGTTAATTAAGTAAATTACACTACTTTAGACTACGCTAGGCCCCCCCCTGGATCCGCCACTGACTTAACATGCAAGACAGAATTAGTTGAAATTGAAAAAAATGAAAGCTTTGATTTTCTTGTCTATAAGCTGAATCTGGCAAAAGATAAGGCCTAGTATTTATAGGTAATAATTTGGAATAAAATAGTGCTGATACAAGCTTGTCAACACAATTTCTTGCCAGTTCAATTTTCCACTTCTGCAGTACAAGTTGACCTTAAGATCAAGAAACAACACATGCCATTCACAAATCTTTACTTTTTATTGACTTGTGTGAGTGGAGTCTGGCTTGGAGTTAATTATTTCAAATTAATTATAATAATCAATTAATTAGAATTATAATTAGTATAAAAATTAGCTGATTATAAATAATATTTATAGTTAACACTTATCCATATTTTACTTGAGCATTTCTAATCTGATATGTCTGAAAATTTCTACTAAAAAACTATTGGAATGAATAAAAATGAAGTAATATTAAATTTAATCCAAACAGATTGAAAATGTGAGCAATAAAAATATATATTATTTTTCTCTGTTTGGTGATACGGGACCAGGAGTTCGGTCTCAGCGGCAGCAACCTGCCACTTGAGGTTTGAACCCCCCCCCCCCCCAAATGTTTTTCCGACTCGTAAAAACGCAACAAAAATGCATATAAAAAAATTTTTGATGCATTTTTTTAAAGTTTTTTGTATTACCGTATTACCTTTTTTGGTAATACGGGACCAGGAGTTCGGTCTCAGCGGCAGAAACCTGCCGCAGGGCTCGGAATTATACTGTGAGAAAGTGTCTCCATTATATTCCAAAAAGAAGAAGAAGAATATGTTCTGCTGGTAGTATTCCCGCCAGCAATGTATTTGGTAATCTTAATTATTTTGCCACGATAGAGTAATAGCTTCAAGTTTCTGCCTCTTTCTTGTTTTTGTATTGGAAAGCTGTATGCATATTCTTTCATTTCAATTCTTTCATTTGAATTTCATTTCAGTTCTTTCATTTCATTTTATTGCTTGCTTACAAGCTCAGGTATGACTGATTTCAGATGATTGACTCTGACCGAGATTCCTTTAAAACTGCATTAAATCATTCAAAATTTTGAGCTTTAAAACTTGGTGTGAATAAGAAACTAGACACCAGTTCATTGGTGTAATGGGGGAGGGGCTCGATCTGGGCCCTGGGGCTAGAGCAATTAATTTTTTTCCCTCTTGGGATTTTATATCGGCTCTGCATGAGTGTTGTTAGAGGTGTGGAATCCACTGCAGAAATTCTTAAAGGCATCAATTGAAGAAATCCTTCATGAAATTTCCTCTAAGGTAACTCACTTTAGGGTAAATCGAGTGTGTCTGCTGATTTTATCGTTACATTTTGTCTTTATTTTTTAGTCTAAAAAGGTATTTTGAAGTTTAACTTTCGATTTTGGTGATTGATGCAATTATTTTAAAATTTTGAAATAATATCCGATATCTTGGAGGGTTAAGTGGGGACTGAAGAATAAAAAATGGCACGGGAGAGGTCTTGGTCGCTCTCTGAGCCATGTCAAGTTTCAAAGGGACGCTAGAACTTTCAATTTTCAATCACGTAGTGTATTATATAGTTTCCAAATCCCCCCCCCCCCCACTTACCTTATAAAGCTGCCAGGAGAAAAAAAACAATAAAAGATCGACGCCTCTGAAAACTGTTTTTGGGAACTTTTCCCGCCTACAACTAAATATGTGTCCCGGCTGTAGGGATTGATAATAGAATTTGCCCCCCCCCCTCCTCCCCCGATAATTTCGTCCGACTTGTATAGACTATTCATTGGTATAACTGGGGACTGGATGTGGGGCCTGAGGCTGGAGTAATTTAATTTTTTTCTGACAATGTTGACCATCTGACAAGAACTGACGTAAAACAACGGATATCAGATCGGTTTAGAACCTTCTGGCTCCCATTATGACACATCTGACTCCCATTATGACACTTAAATTTTCTTTTTACAAAAATAAAAGTTCTTGTTATTTTTATCCTTAACTTGTAAAGTAATTAATTTTGGAGATTGTATACCTTCAGTTTGTGCTTTATTAGTGAGAAACATCCTGCTAAGAAGGATTTAGTTACCCCTAATTCACTGTAATGTTACAAATGAACTTAACATGAGTAAGATTTGCATTCTTGGACCAATTAAGTGTTTTTTTTCACTATATTGCGCTGCCTCTTGAAATTTTATATCGGCTCTGCATCACCCTTTAAGGTATTGATTATATACAACGATGAGAATCAAAGCCATTATTAGATGAATTTTAGACATATTAGTGGGTTTTGATGCAAGTATGGTTTTAATTATAGAAACCATAGGATAACTAAAAAACCAAGCAAATTTGAAGCTAGTGAAGACAAGGAAAAAATGGACATAATTCTGCTAATATCGCTGGCTAGCCGTCCTCATTGACCTCCGTTGCCAAGGCTCCGTGGATTTTTGCAGCAACTGTGACACATGGGTCACACATTGCCCCCTGCACAGTTGCGAAGGGCAATGCTTTATAATTGTTGTAGGTTATCATTTGTAAGGTCATTGTGTAATTAAAGAACTTCTAAAGTAAAATCTGTGTTAAGGAAGTAATTGTGTTTTTACTTACTATTTAAAAATTTATTTGATAGTACACCTGAAACTGTGCTCTATTTACTGCGGCTAATAAACATCTGAGAAAAGGTTTATTTTTTAAACTTTTATTTCTTATTGCACGGTTCATTTTCGGATAAAGAATAATAATAATAATCTTTATTCGTTCTCTTTATCACACTTCAATAACATGGGTATCGTCAATTTAAGCACAAAAAAAAGAAAAGCACAAAAAAACACAACACCAAGAAAAATAAATGATGAACCATCACCTTTACTTCAGGACACTGTTGTTGTAACATCTGACGTAGTAGGGCACAAAAGATTTTAGATATCTTGTCGTCGAGTGTGTAGGTGGGCATTCCAAGAGTTTTTTCCTTCTTTCAGAGTTGCCAACCTTGTTTTGTGTGCGTGGGTCTCTGAAGTAAACGGAGGAAGGATATCTCGGTGTGTTGAGGACTTCCGGATGTCAGCTCCAAACTTCATCAGCATTTCATGCCTCCTTTCCTCCAGGGTTGGGAGCTTGAGTTGGCTCAAGCTTTGTTCATAGTTTTTATAATTTGGCACAAGAATTATTTTGGAGACTCTCTTCTGAATTGTTTCCAGTTCGTTTCTGTGCTTCTCTGTAAGCGACTGGTGCCAGACAGGACAGCCGCACATCATTACGGGCATTACATAAGTTTTATAGCTCGAAAGAAGGAGTTGCTCTGTCATTCCAAACCTTCTTAGATTTGCAAAGGATTTTAGAAAACCAGCTGCCATTGCTGTGATCTGCCTGATGTGATCTCCAAACGAGAGATCATCACTAAATGTGATGCCAAGTATTTTTACTGATTTCTATGTTTGGAGAGGTGCAGATTCATTTATGCTCTTCCTCTTTTTCCGGAAGTTGACATGCATTACACAGCTTCTCTCGAGGCTTATCTGGAGCTTCACTTGATCAGCTTGATGTTGAAGCTGATGATGTTCATATGAGCTGATTGGGTGTTTGTGACACGAAGCGCAGCAGGCTTAGTGAAAGATCATCTGCAAATTTATACCTCTGTTTCTGTTGCCTCGTCAGTCGGTTGATGACTATAACAAATAAGATGGGACCTAACTTGCTTCCTGGGGCAGCTCCACACGTGAAGTCGTGGAAGTTGGATGTTTTCTCGTTTTTGAGTTGTACGCACTGTTGACGACTAGAAAGGAAACTTGCAATGGTACATAAGAGAAACTGCGAGACTTCCAGGGCACGGGCTTCATTGATTACGGTCCATGATCAAGCAGATTGAAAGCTTCACGAAATCAGAAATGATTATTTCAGCAAGGGCCTCAGGATTTTCTAGGTGCTCTAGTAGATCATGAAGTAATCTGACCAGATAGTGAGTTGTGCTGTGTCCTCGACGAAAACCGAACTGCATAGGATCGATTTTGTGTTCTATTTCTGCTAGTAGCCAGTGTAAAATAAAATCTTCGAAGGCTTTTGAAAAGATGGGCGTCTTTGAAATTGGCCTGAGATTCGATGGTGAGGTTGGTGATGTTTCCTTTGGAATTGGTGTGATAAATGCCTTTTTGAACTTATCTGGGAAAATGCCTTACAGCAGGCACTGGTTATACACCATAGCCAATGGTGTAGCCAGTAAGGGAGGGCATGCATATATCAGCCTTATAGGAATCTCACCAGGGTACGAGGCTTTCCTAATGTCTAGGTTTTTGAGTTTTTGTTGGACCTGGGAAGCAGTAATAATAGGGATAATTTTGATTGGACCATTCTGTGGCATAGTCTTGAGGGGAGGCTATTGACGGCAAATATTTGAAAAGTTTGCATTAATTGCTTCTGCGGTTACATTCTCTCCTTGCTGGTCCCTCAGGATGGATTTAGACTTATGCTGTCCCATTAGTTTCCGTACGGTTGTGTGGAACTTTCTTGGGTCACTGGCTGGCAACTTAGCAACAATTTGGTGTCCATACAAACGTCTAGCTTACTTTAGTAGTGTAACTACTATGTTTCGCTTCCGTTTATACTCGTCAGAGTGTGGCTTTGTCTCATAAAGCATGTCTCGCTCTGCCATTGCTGCTTTAATTGTCGGAGTAACCGACAAGTTTGTTCTGTGCCTTAATTGTAACTCGCTTTTCAGGGAAGAGTCGTTCGTAATATAGAAATTTTTTTTCATATAGGAGTTCGGTCATGTTGTTTGCCTCTTTGTTTTCCAAAGGCGGAACCAGCATATTGAGTTGAGCCATTCTCTGTAGCCAATTATACCTTCTTCTGTAAGTGGACGGTAGGTGAACTGGGTCGGTTTAGTAGGTTTCATTGTTGACTTCGGCCGTAATATAACTGTTACATGGTCACTGGTTGAAAGTGGTGCTTCCGCCGAAGGATCTAACTAGAAATCACCAAGTGTAGTAAAGATCAAGTCAAGGGTTTTTTCTTCTCGTGTTTACACTTTAACCATTTGATGAAGCGCTGTAGAGCTTTCGATCCAGTTTGGCTTCAGGTCGTTGAAGTCCCCACGAAGAAACCTTCCTGCATATGGATATTTTGTTCTGATGAAGTCGCAACTTTGTTGGAGGTATTCCACTAGTTGTCGCCGTGCTTGTCTTCTTGCTTGCATTTCATTGTATTAAACGTCTAAAATATAATAAATATCAAAATCAAGATTTTTTGAAAAAAAACGAACTTCGGTGTCGAAATCGTGATTTCTGGGATATTTAACCAAAAATTTATGACGGATACGCAAATTTTGCTGAGGTTGTCGAAGGAATAATATGAATTTTTCTTTCAGTGTTCCAAGTTATTCTATTTCTAAAAAGTTAAGCTTTAAAGGTAAGCCATTTTATATCACAGTTTTACTCGATTAAAATGCAAAAAGGAATTAAATAAAAAATTTCAGAAAACAACCAAAAAATAGGAGTTTGGCATTTAAGACCTATTTTTCCAGAATTATTTCAAAGAAATCTATGAAAGATACGACGCGGATATTTCGCCTGTATAAAACTAGGCATCTTCAACGCTAAGGTCAAAGATAAAATCTAAAATATTCTATAATACCTAAAATTAAATAGAATCTAATGCTATTCTAATGATTTTTTATCGGATCAGCCTATTTTGCCCCCCCCCCACTAAAAAAATCCTGGATCCGCCCTTGATATATATATATATATATATATATATATATATATATATATATATATATATATATATATATATATATATATATATATATATATATATATATATATATATATATATATATATATATATATATATATATATATATATGTGTGTGTGTGTGTGTGTATATCAGTAATTAGACAATATTAGTCTTTAATTAGTGAGCCTTCTCAGTTTGATGGAAGTGGAGCTTTGTCGTGTTGGATTTTCTTTGTTGATGAAAGGCCTCAAATACAAATGTGTCAAATTCTATTTTTTTAGGTTCAAAACGTTCATCTCATAGCAATGCTTACTTTTATGGTTTTTTCAAAAATAAACGAATTGTTCTATTTGACACATTGTTGGAAGAATCAGAAGCAGCAAAGATCCGTGAAGCGTCCCCCGAAAACGAAGCGAAAAAGGAGTCTGAAAAGCAAGATGGATCAGGGAAGACTGAAACAAAGAAAACTGGATGTACAACTGATGAAGTTCTCGCTGTGCTTGGTCATGAACTGGGTCACTGGAAACTGAATCATGTCCTGAAAAATATCATTATAACAGAGGTTTGTTTATAAATCTTCTTTCTTTTTTTCACATATTCTCTTTCGATTTTTCTCTCAAGGTGAAAAATTAAATTTGAATAGGTTTATTTGTTTGTTTATGAATGTTTGCTTAAAAGATATATATCTGGAAGTGAAAGTCTTCTTTGAAAGAAGCCTAATTTGTTTTAAGTAAAGCAGGTCTAAACGAAAAGCAGGTCATCTCCGAATGGGGTGGGAGGATATCGTAAAGAAAGGTTTAAGGGAAATGGAAACTTTTTGCGAGGGTTAATTGAGGGTCGCTTTGAATATATTGGGATGGAGGAGGAGCGTGTGTAGCTCTGCTGGCCTCAGGTGACTTGGTGCTGAAGTGAGTTGTCAATAGCAGTAGTAGAAATGTTTAAGCAATCCAATAAAAAGCTGCAAGACTAGAAAATTGAAAGCAATTATAATATCTTGGGGATTTAAGGGCATAGAGATAGAACAGTGACGTGTCCATTACATAACAAAAGCACTAAATATTGATATATATATGTCAACTAAATACATTAGCTTATATGTCAACTATTGGATCGTTTATGTTTTGACATCGTTGTAAAATCTTGGGTTTAAGCTCAAGTATAATATCCCGGTTCCGCTATAAATTTATATTGTTTTTTGTCAATTCCTCAATTCATTTTTTTTTTCAAAATCCCCTATAAGGTTGTTAAGAGAACCTTAAAAACGCCGTAAGAGCTTTTCGCTATTAAAAAACATCTTTTGGAATTTCTTGAGAAGTTTTCAAGCTTCAAATGGAGGCAAAATCCGTAAATAATCAAGGGCAACAAAATAAAAGGATTTTGGGTTATTATACCTGATCTCTGGTTATTTATGCCTGAAAGCCATGACTCTCAGATGATTTTTTTGGTAGTTTTTAAATTATTGGGTTTCTAAGGGGATACAAAATATTTATCGGTATTGCGATATTGAACTGTGAAAATATGTAAGCAAAACCAATTTAGGCCTTTTCGGCCGTAAAATTCAAACAAACGCTTTTACGGCCGAAAAAACGCTTTTCGACCGTAAAAGTCAAACAATCAATCTGTTGATTCCCAAAGACAACTACACCTTAAAGGAGAGCTACACTTTATCAAGCTATTTGGGGCCATCTATTTCTAGCTTATTTTTTTGCAGATTTGTCACTCATGTTCTTTTTTTTCTTTAATTTGATACCAAATGTTTATAAAAAGCTTGTTGTTTATGTGCATTGCTTCATTTCGAGAAAATACTCATTTGTGCAAGATAAAGCTTAATTTTGATTGAGCTTAATTTGTGCATGATAAAGCTTAATTTTCTAACTCAAGATTTCATCATGACTCTTTAAAGTCGCATGTATTAGCATAACTATAGTATGAAAAATAAAAATTTATCATTAACTACTCATTAGCAAATTGCCTTTTATACCTTATTGGAGCTTTATTTAAATTCTGAATGACTTCTCTGTCCATGGCAATTCTTGGTTACTGCTTACTATATTCAACAGAGGATATTTTTGTTAGATTAGGATAAAGTAAAAAGACTTATTTAGGTACCTGTCCTTTTAATACCACAACTAAAACATAACTCACTAAATTAGATCTCTCTACGCTATTGCACAGAGTTTGCGAATCCATTTATTTTGAAATGTTTTCTTGAAAGACTTAACGAACTTTGATTTGATTCGATGTACCTTGTGGAATAGCCGTTTCAGCAAATCGATTGTGAAGTTTACGTTAACCTTAAAGAAGAATCATAATTTACTGTGCTCTAAAATTTGATAATGATATTAGTCTACGAGCATTCATGGTAATTCAATTTTGTAAACAAATTGTAAACAATTTGCATTAATTCTGAAGTATTAATTATTGATTTTTTCATTCACTTAGAGTCAACCTTGAGAAGCCAGTGTTTCTTTTCGTTCAGATCAACTGACTTCTTAGATCAATAATATAATTCTTGGATTTGGCTTTGTTCATATTTACTATTCTATTTCAGGCCAACTTATTTCTACTGTTTTTGGTATTCAATAGTCTATTCAAGTACAAGCCATTGTATGTTGGTTTTGGTTTTGATGAAGAGACCCCAGTTTTTATTGGGCTGTACATAGTCATGTCCTATATTCTAGCTCCCTACAACACCGTAAGTTTCGTTTTCTTTTTATCTCTAACGGTGCTTTCACACGACACTACGGAATCATTCACACTTGCACATCTTAAGACTTTACGGTATGTAATCTTACGGAGCCAATTTTTTTCGTATCATACGCAGTGCCAGGTAGACTTGTGCTCTATATGGTGTTTTAGGTTACGTAAGTTTATATTACGTTATGAAGAGGTCAAAACAGTAGCAAAATTTTTAAAAATAAACTTTCATAAAAACCATTTCATGAGGTATTCTCATCAAAGCCCATCCTACTGCATAGCCATAATTATCATTAGAGTTCAATCTACGTCTCCGTTCCACACATAATGTAACGTAACTTAACGAAGTTGCTTTGGAAATTAACGTGTAGTATGAAAACCCCTCAAATGTTTTTTCCTCTTTGATTCATAACTACAAGATATGAAGAACAATGTGAAAAAGTTTACAATTGAATTCATATATTTAATACTATAAAATCTAACTCTATTGCAACGATGTACAACAAAGAACGAAAGAGTAAAACGAAAGAGAACATATATGGCGGATATTGCAGCCCCAAAAGCTGAGCTTGTAGGCTTAATCACTACAACAACAATACAAATGCGGGAATTCAACACTTAATATAAAATAGATCAATACATAAAAGAGAAGTGGTAAAAATTACGGACAAAAATCAAAAACGAAATTTTTACTCTATTTTAAAAAAAAAGCTTGCAAGCAGATTTAAATACTATGGTAAGGAACTCGTACGTGAAATATCAGAGGGAAGAAAATTCCGCAGCTTAATAGCTGACGCTGGGAAAGAGGGATTCGAAACGTGGAAGTTCGATGGATAGAAGGGACTTACGAAGGGAAAAGGAATCCCATCTTTGCTATACGTACTTTAATCTTAC
Source organism: Artemia sp. Qi Xiang Cuo (assembly GCF_049724085.1). NCBI lineage: Eukaryota > Metazoa > Arthropoda > Branchiopoda > Anostraca > Artemiidae > Artemia > Artemia sp. Qi Xiang Cuo. The sequence continues at coordinate 89,278,260 of NC_142795.1, read as the reverse complement.
GAACAAATTTTGATCGTTACGTAGGGAATGCCAAACAGACTCGCGCTCTAAATAGAACTTTCAGTTACACAAGTATATAATATATTACAGGTAATTATTTGGTAAAAAAAAAAAAAAACTGTCTTCTTAATTTGGTAATTGAGATAAATGAGCACTTGAACAAGGTCTTGACCTTACTCATCCATCGAATAGCCTAGGACAAAACAGTATAACCAACCCAGTAGGATTAATTGTACCAACCCTAATGGATTATTACGTTATAGAGAAGTCAACACAGTTGCAACAAAATGGAATTTCTGGATAAGGAATTTCTAAATTTTGAAAATAAATTATTGAAATTTTAATAGAAAGTCTCTCAGGCCGTCTTTTCATCAAAGGCCATTCTCCCGAGTAAGCATAAGATCATCATCACTGCTTGAACCTCCATCCCCATTCCACCAGTGGCGGATCCAGGGGGGATGGGGCGCCCCCCCTTACGTAGTCGAAAGTAGTGTAATTTACTAAATGAACGCAAGTTTGCATTAGTTTAACTTGCTCCTAACGCAAGTTTATCGGATCAACCTATTTTGCCCCCCCCCCCCTCCCTAAAAAAAAGTCGTGGATCCGCCCTTGCATTCCAGATTCCTAATTTTTGAATAATTTACTTCTGATGGGTGAAGATTTTAAGCGTTGATCCAGGTGTTTTTATTGTTTTTAACGTTAGCGTAGTTTGGAAGGACTGTTTAAGTTTTAAAGGTTATATTTAATGTAACATAAGTTAACGACTTAACTTAGCTTGTTTCATTTAAGTGTTTTGTGATGATCGCGGATCAAAGTTAACGACTTATTTTACGTTTAGTATCAAAACCGCTTAAATGTTTTTCCCTATTTCATTCATGACCGCAAGATATGAAGAAAACAAATGGAAAAGTTTACCCAATCTTAGCTATACGTACTTCCAATGTGTTCAACAGTTCCTCATATTAAGTTGAGACAAAAAGTATATACAAAAAATATGTTCAGTTCAATAGTTATTTGGAAAAAAGTATTTGGGTTGTTGACAGGTCTTATGTATTTTAATATTAGCCTGCTCAGTTTAACTACTCAAATAGTTGGACTTCTCAATTTAAGGTGGATGAACTCAAATTTAAAATACAGATGGCATTTTCTTGACTGACCATTTAAGTCGGTATTATTTGCGTAATTTAACACGGGGAGCCATATAATTTATTTTGATTAATTCATTGATGTAGAATATTCAATAGATGCGCATAAAATATTAGAGGTGTCTGTGGGTCGTCCAGCGGGAATGGAGGGGGACCAAAAGCCTCTGGAAGTACATTTTTAGGAACTAATTTTTGACTGTCAGTGAGAGGTCCGTCATACCAAGGTGATAGGGGGACAAGGAGAATTTTAGGCCTAACCCGAGGACGCATTCAGTATTTTATGTTCGAGAGGGGGGTACAGTAAAAAAACGCACAAAGAATTTGTTTATGTGCATTTTTATTATGGTTTTACGTGTCAGACAAGAATCTCGGGAAGGTGGGGTCAAACCCCATAACCCTACCCTCCCCCTGGATATGTCCTTGGCCTAGCCTTCCTCATTTGAGTAATAAATTTTGTATTGAGTGTGTAGTGCAGTTGTGGAGGGGATTACAGTTTCTTTCCTGTTGCGGAAATATTTTAAGGGTAAAATAAAATATTGCATTTATACTATGTAATCACCAGCGCCTAAATGGGAGGATTAGGGGCACCTCTAAAGAGTAATATTTGCCGTAAGGCCCCCGTCCTAAAAAACAGTGGTGTGAAAAGCTGAGGGGTGACCATTAGATAAACAAAGACGCTTAAGACTCATTCACAATGAAATTTTACTTATACCGAAATTCAGCTAGCATTGATGTGAGCCAATCAGAATTTTTAATGAAATTTTTCATCCAATTAGAAAATTATGTGAAAAACCTAATTAGCTCAATATACGGCTAGATAAATCTCGATATTAGTGAAATATAATCGTGAATAAGCCTTTAGTGAATCAGAGGCAACGCTATAGCGTTGCCTATAGTAAAGGCCATACGGCTCCAATGTTTTATTATTATTTATTCATTTTATTTTTTCCTCAGAGGCACTTCATATGGAAGGGGTCGTCGTAGAAACTTCAAAGGGGGCTCATTCGATTGGAAATCGAGAGTTCTAGTGCCCTTTTTAAGGGTCAAAAGTGATTGGAAGGCAACTAACACCCCTTCCAAGCCCACAAGTTCCCCAAACACATCCAATCAAAATTTTGAGATAGCCATTTTGTTTAGTGTAGTTGATTTCCAGGTTGTTGTAATTTCAAGGGTTGTAAGTTATGCCTTGGGGGCATATTTGGCTTTTATTGAAAGCTTTGTCGTAGACACTTCAAAAAGGACTCATTCGAATGGAAATTCAAAGGGCTAGTGCCCTTTTTAATAGTCAAAATTGATATAAGAGAAACTGACCCCCCTCCAACGCTCACCATGTCCCCAAGCACATCCAGTAAAAATTTTGATTTAGTCATTTTTTCAAACGTTGTTTAAAATTCAGGACAGTTAGTATTTGAGTATAACAACCCCCCCCCCCCCCCAAAAAAAAAAACCCCTCAGGGCAACGGTTGTAAGTTATGACCTGGGGGTATATTAGGTTTTTATAGAAAGCGTTGTAGTAGAAAATTCAGAACGGGCTCATTCGATTGGGAATTTAAATGGCTAGTTCCCTTTTTAATAGTCGAAAGTGATTGGAAGGCAACTAACACCCCTTCCACGTCCACCAGTTCCCCAAACACATCCAATCAAAATTTTGATATAGCCATTTTGTTCAACGTAGTTGAAAGTTCTGTAAATTATATGTTTGAGCAGGATATTCCCCCCACAGTCTTCAGGGGCAAGGGTTATAAGTTATGCCCAGTCTTCGGGGCATATAGTCTATGGTTCTTATGGAAGGAATGCTCGTATAAACTTCAGAAAGGGCTCATTTGATTGGAAATTGAAAGTTCTAATTCAAATTTTAAGCGTCAAAAGATATCGGAGGGTAACCAGCCCCCCTCCCCCCAAAACCCTTTTTTCTCAAGTGGGTCCGATTAAAATTTTGAGATATCTATTTTGTTAAAAATAGTTCAAAGATCATATAACAAAAATTCCGGTGTCGACAAAACCCCCAGGGCTCCGAGGCAGGCGTTGTAGGGTATGCCCTGGGGGCATATATGGGTCTTATGGAAGGGATGCTCGTATTAACTTTAAAAAGGACTCGTTTGATTGGAAATTGAAAGTTCTAGTTCACTTTTTTAGAGTCAAAAGAGATTGGAGGGCAACTAGTCCCTCCACGTTCCTTTTTCTCCAAATGCATCCAATAAAAATTTTGAGATAGCCAATAAGTTAAAAATTGCTCAAAAGTCAGATAACAAATACTCAGGTGTCGTCACAAGCCCCCAGGGCCCGGGGGCAGGTGTTGTAAGTTATGCCCTGGGGCATATATGGTTCTTATGAAAGGCATGCTCGTATAAAGTTCTGAGAGGGCTCATTTGATTGGAAATTGAAAGTTCGAGCTCACTTTTTAATACTCAAAAGAGATCCGAGGGCAGTTAGGCCCCCCCCCACGCCTTCTTTTTCCAAACTTATCTGATGAAAGCCAGTGTTTTGGAAATTGCTCAAAAATTATATAAAAAAAACTCCCCCCAGGGCCCGGGGGGTAGGCATTGTAAGTGTCGTCCTGGGGGTGTATATGGTTCTTATGAAAGGGATGCTCGTATAAACTTCAGAGTGGGCTCGTTTGATTGGAAATTGAAAGTTGTAATTCACCTTTTAAGCGTCAAAAGATATCGGAGGGTAACCAGCCCCCCCCCCCCCAAACCCTTTTTTCCCAAATGGGTCCAATTAAAATTTTGAGATATCTATGTTGTTAAAAATTGTTCAAAGATCATATAAAAAAAATTCTGGTGTCGACAAAACCCCCAGGGCTCCGAGGCAGGCTTTGTAGGGTATGCCCTGGGGGCATATATGGGTCTTATGGAAGGGATGCTCGTATTAACTTTCAAGAGAACTCGTTTGATTGGAAATTGAAAGTTCTAGTTCACTTTTTTAGAGTCAAAAGAGATTGGAGGGCAACTAGTCCCTCCACGCCCCTTTTTCTCCAAATGCATCCAATAAAAATTTTGAGATAACCAATAAGTTAAAAATTGCTCAAAAGTCAGATAACAAATACTCAGGTGTCGTCACAAGCCCCCAGGGCCCGGGGGCAGGTGTTGTAAGTTATGCCCTGGGGCATATATGGTTCTTATGAAAGGGATGCTCGTATAAATTTCTGAGAGGGCTCATTTGATTGGAAATTGAAAGTTCGAGCTAACTTTTAAATGGTCAAAAGAGATCAGAGGGCAGATAGGCCCCCCCCCACGCCTTCTTTTTCCAAACTTATCTGATGATAGCCGGTTTTTTGTAAATTTGTCAACAATTTTATAACTAAAACTCCCCCCAGGGCCCGGAGGTAAGGCATTGTAAGTGTTGTCCTTTGGGCGCATATGGTTCTTATGAAACGGAAGCTCGTATAAACCTCAAAGAGGGCTTATTTGATTGGAAATTAAAAGTTCTAATTCAATTTTTAAGCGTCAAAAGATATCCGAGTGCAACTAGCCCCCCCCCCCCACATACCCCTTTTTCCCCAAGCCCATCCGATAAAATTTTTATAATAGCCATTTCATTAAAAAAAGTTCAAAGGTCAGATAAGAAAAAATCCTGTGTCGATGCAACCCCCCAGGGCCCGGAGGCAGGCGTTATGAGTGATGCTCTAGAGCATAGGGACATATATAGTTCTTATGGAAGGGATGATCATATAAACTTTAGAGAGGGCTCATTTGATTGGAAACTGAAAGTTCTTGTTCACTTTTTAAGAGTCAAAAGAGATCAGAGGGCAACTAGCCCCCCCCCCCCACCCTGCGTCCTAAATGCATCAGATAAAAATTTTTAGATAGAAATTTCGTTAAAAATAGTCCTAAGTTCAGATAACAAAAAACTTCGGTGTCATCACAACCCCCCAGAGCCCGTGGGTAAGCGTTGTAAGTTATGCCCTGGGGGCATGTATGGTTGTTATGGAAGGAATGCTCGTATAAACTTCAGGGAGGGCTCATTTGATTGTAAATTGAAAGTTGTAGATCACGTTTTAGGAGTCAAATGTGATTGGAGGGCAGCTAGCCTCCCCCACACTCCATTTATTTTTTTCCCAGAGGCACTTCATATAGAAGGGGTCGTCGTATAAACTTCAAAGGAGGCTCATTCGATTCGAAATCGAGATTTCTAGTGCCCTTTTTAAGAGTCAAAAGTGATCGGAGGGCAACTTGCCCTCAAAGCCCTTTTCCTCCAAATACATCTGATAAAAAAATTTGAGGTAGCCATTTTGTTAAAAGTATTTCAAAGATCACATTGCAAAAACTCGTTTACGTATGGCCATTCGTTAGAAAAAGTTCAAAGGTAAGACAAGAAAATCTCCTGTGTCGACACAACCCCCCCAGGCCCCGGGGAAGTTATTGTAAGCATTACACTGAGGGCATATATGGCTCTTATGGAAGATATGCTCCTATAAACTTCGACAAGGGATCATATGATTGGAAATTGAAAGTTCTCGTTCACTTTTTAAGAGTCAAAAGAGATCGGAGGGCAACTAGCCCCCCTCTCCAAGCCCTATTTTCCTCAAACCCATCCGATAAGAACTTTGAGAGAGCAATTTTTTCAAAATAGTTCAAAGGTCAGATAACAAAAACTCCGGTGTCGACACAATCCCCCAGGGCCCGGGGCCAGGCATTGTAAGCTATGTCCTGGGGCCGTAGGTGGTTCTTATGAAAGGGATTCACGCATAAACTTCAGAGAGGGTTCATTTGGATGGAAACTAAAAGTTGTAGTTCATTTTCCCAGATTGAAAAAAGATCGGAGGGCAACTAGCCCCTCCCTCCCTCCACGCCTTTTGGTTTATCGGATGGATAAACCCATCCGATCAAAATTTCAGGTGACCATTTTTTTTAAAAACAGTTCAACCATCAGATATTAAAACTCCAGGGTCGATACAACCCCCTCCCCCCAGGGCCCAGGGACAGGCGTTGTAAGCTATGTCCTGGGGCCGTAAGTGGTTTTTATGAAAGGGATTCTCGTATAAACTTCAGAGAGGGTTTATTTGGATGGAAATTGAAAATTGTAGTTCATTTTCTCAGAGTGAAAAAAGATCTGAGGGCAACTAGCCCCTCCGTCCCTCCACGCCTTTGGGTTTATCGGATGGATAAACCCATCCGATCGAAATTTGAGATAGCCATTTTGTTAAAAATAGTTCAAACATCAGATAATAAAAACTCCGAGGTTGATAAAAACCCTTTTTTTCACTTTGATATTGTTACTTTGATACCAGTTTTGATACTTTGATGAACATGTGATTTTTTTTTTTAATTTGATTTTGAAATAAGGAATTTTTAAAAACATGAGACTTTTTGCTGTCAAAAACGAACAAAAATAAATTAAAAAAAACTTCCCGAAAAATAACTTTTTTTAAAAAAAAGTATAGGCTATTTTAAACTTAAGCCCAGCAGATACAAATAAATGTTAAAATTAAAAAAAAAAACGACCAGAAATTACTATTAAAGAATAAATGAAACCCAAAACCAACGAAAATTTAATAAACAATCATAGAAAGAACATACAAAAAATAATAATATAAATGAATAAGTAGAACTTAAAGCGAGTAATGCTTAGATTGAATATCAAATTCAAGCTTAAAACGAAAAAAAAATATTTCCTAGTGAAGTATAAATGAACCTTAAAACGAAGAGAAATTAAATACAAAATGAATGCAAACAGACCTGCAATATATATTACTTTAAATGAGTAGATAAATCTTTAAATGAAGGAAAATTGAATTGAACGTGCAAATCAAGCTTTAAACGAACAAAAATCACTACAAAGAAGAGTTTTTTTATCACCTCCTTCTCTCACTGTAAAAGTCTAAAACCTACTACGTCATTGGCGCTTTACTGAAAACTATATGCGTCTTGAACAGTCTTGGAAAGTATATACAACCTCAAATTGAATATTTGATATATAACGATATCAATTGTTGAAAGATCCATCCGTTCAAGAATTTATTTCACTGTAATTTTATTTTTATTTTCAAGGCTGTAAGAACTGGAAGAGAAAATATTTGTAATATAATTCGTTTTCAGTTAAGCGCCAATGACGCAGTAGGCTTTTGGTTTTTATTTACAGTTAAGGAAGGAGGCAGTATCCAAACACTTGTTTGTAGAGAAACTATATTCGTCTTGAACAACTTTAAAAAGAGCTTATAAATTCAACTAAATATTTAATGTATCATGATAATAATTCCTGAAATCTCATCAGTCCAAAATGTTACTATAATTTTAATTTTTATTTTCAATAATAAGTACAAAAGAAAATATTTGTCTTAAAAATGGTTTTCATTAAAGCACCAATAACACAGTAGGTTTTAGACTTTTATAGTGAGAGAAGGAGGTCATACCCAAACTCTTGTTTGTAGTGAATTTTGTTTGTTTCAAGCTTGATTTGTGTATTCAATTTAAGTTTCACTCGTTTTAAGATTCATTTATTTATTTACATTAATATCTATTGTATGTTTGTTTGCAATGACTGTTAGTGTAATTACTGTTCATTTTAAGCTTTATTTATACTTCACTAGGAAAATTTTTTTTTTTTCGTTTTAAGATTTATATTCATATTAAATCAAATCATTACTAACTTAAAACCTTTTTATTCATTTGTATTGTTCATCGTTTTTTGATTTTGCTATGATTGTTTATTTAATTTATGTTCGTTTTGGGTTTCATTTATTATTAAATAGTAATTTTTGGTCGTTTTGACTTTGAATCTTAACATATATTTGTATATACTGAGCTTTTTTTTAAAATTGACGTTAATTTTATCTTAAAAACTTATTTTTCGGAAAGTTTTTTTTTTAATTAGTCATCAGAAATGAAGGATTAAAGAGGATACATTGTGATAAGAGGATGAGTGGAAATTAAACGGAGGAGTCTAAAATTATAAATAAAATTATGATTATAACTAAAATTATAAAGTTTAATATTAATTGCTAAATCTGTGATTGAAGTTCATTCGTTTAAATTGCCTCAATTAACTTCACTAACATGGGAACAAATTAAGGTTAATCTACTTAAATTCTTAACATTGAAGACACAGACCAGGCGAATTTGAAACACGCCCATTTATAACCCGCTCACTAATAGATTCACCCCGTAGGGTGATTTATTCCTTGATTGTATTATGAGTATGTTGACTGAATGCTTGATCGGGAGAAAATGCCAGTAAGTTGTATAACTCTAATTGGCCCTCGGATCTTGAACTAGCCCCTGATTGTTTTTTACGGGGGGGGGGGACTTTAGTTGTTAGCACGATTGTGCACGGCCTCTTTTGAACCCGTCACTGTAGCAACAAAAGAAGAGGCATTGCACCGATCTAGTACCCATGGTACATTAAAACTTAATAAGAACAGAAATTATTACGTATGTGAGGGGGGTTGTTAATCCTCAAAACCTCACTCTTCACAATAAAGTTTTTTAGTACTTTAAAAAAAGCGTCTTATTGTTCTAATTAAACGAACAGTGTTTTGGGAGTCGTTCTTAAAGGATTGGGAAATAATTCAAACTTTACCGTAAAGAGTGAGGTGCTAGGGAGGAGGTGACCCTCTTGAAATACGTAGTAATTTCTGTTCGTTTTAAGTTTTAATGTTGATCCTTACTTTCAGTTAAAAAAAAAACTTGTTTTTTTCTTTAATTTCTGATCGTTTTTTAAAGTAATGCCAGGAAATCTGGCAACATCTCCACGGATAAATCCCTCTTGTCCACAGATTTATTCTCTAGACAATTCAATCCAGGTGAAAATTTACCCCGGACAATTACCCTTAACATCTCCACGCGTAAAATTGAGTCGGTAATAAGAAAGCAATACAAATGAAGAATTTCATATAGGAATTTTGGCAAATTCCCCTAGTGTAAAATTTTCCCTGAAAAATTTACTCCCTGGTAACTACCCTCCCCACGGAAAATTATACCCGTGGAGAATTCCACCAGCAGAAACCCTCCCCCCTGAAAAATGTATGCAAGGTTCCCCATAACAAATACAATACGTGAATAATGAGCAAATTTTGTAACGTAAAGACCTTTCCCCACGGGCTGTGGGGGGCCATAATATCTCCAAAGGCATAGTTATTTGGCCTTTCAACTATGCTGAAGAAAATGGCTATCTCAGAATTTTGATCGGACGGTTTTGCGATAAAAGGAGTGCGGGACGGGGCCTAGTTGCCCTCCAATTTTTTTGGTTACTTAAAAAGGGCACTAGAACTTTTAATTTCCGTTTTAATGAGCCCTCTCAAGATCTTCTAGGACCAATGAGTCGATAAAATCACCCCCTGGTAAGAGTAAACTTAATGAAACTTGCATTTTTAAAATAAGCATAAAAATTCAGTTCTTCTGATATATCTACTGTTATCAAAACTCTGTTGTTTTTTTTTAGTTTGGGTTACTATTGAGCCGGGTCGCTCCTTACTTAAAGTTCGTTATGAGGAACTGTTTGACTAGGACTATATCGAACCATATTTGGGAGGGGGTCTGGGATACGGTATTATTACGGTAGCAGCCATTACATATGGGGATAGTGTTGAATGCGAATCTATGGGTCCCATGTTTTTGCTAGTATAATGTCTAGTCCAGAAAGCAGATCAAAGCAATGATAAATTGTAGGACAGTCATTGAAAACCAGATAATAGCATTTGCAGACTGCCAATGGAAATATGTTAGTCATTCAGTTATCTAGTTTATAAATTAGCAAGGGTGCGGAGACCTTTTGTTCGCTTTATATTAAAAATTAAAGTTGCATTTAAATGTATCTGAATTATAATCCACTCAAATCTCTTGACCCAATATAATTTTTATCCTGTTGGTTCAATATTATTAAGTCATGCATGCAGAACCAATCAATAAGCAAACCATACTTGTTTGGCTAATTTCTAAGTTCTATTATGCACCCCCCCCCCATCATATTTAGATATAGTCAGATCCGGTTGGTGATTGAACTTTTTTAGTGAGAGGGATGTGTGCATGAATATTTCTCAGGGAAGGCTCTAAAATAAAATACAAAATATAATAATTTGAATAAGAAAAATGCAGAAATTTCCGGAAAAAATTAGGATTTCAGGCCTCAGGCCGATTAAGATTCAGCTTCCAGGTCCCCAGGTCACTTGCATCCGTAGAGTTTTTGTAAAGAGCCCCGGGAATAAAAACTTGACTAAGCTTAAGTGAATCGTCTTTACGAAAAGAGAAACAATTCTGGAAAGTAAAAAAAAAAGAAAGAAATAAAAATAAGATTATTACTGTTACACAGATTGAGACTAATTTTTGGCTGTGTCAATTCATGAACCCCAAAATTTGTTCAGTCTCAAATAGTCTTGAAACTTACAGTGTTTGTGAAACAGGGTCAACTACACCCTAATAAAGATATAACATTTAGAAGTTTGGTTGTATCAATATTAAGCACCTAAAACTGCCCAAAAAACCTTTCCCAGTTGCCTTAAACTTACAGGACATATGGAGATAATGAGACAGGACCAATAGAGGCCCCCTTTAATCAGCATATAAAGATAAAGAAAGTATTAATGAAAATTGGTTACATTGATTTGGGACACGCGAATTTCTAAAACCTTAAATTCGCCTCTTTTTGGCTTGAAACTTATAGGGCATGAGAAAGGGACGATGGGAGATAAATGAAAACCCCTATGCTTTCTAAAAGCCAGAATATACAGAAATTAAGTACTTTACTGAAAAAATTCTGTTAAATGTTTTCATTTTTTTAACTTTAAGAAATCAGAAAATAATTAAGATTTTAAGCAATAAATATCAGCATATGCATATTAAACTGACAATGCACATTTTTTTTCAGTAATTTCGTTTGAATTTTTTCAGTAAAGTAAAATTATATTCTGGCTTTTAGAAAGCATAGGGGGTTTAGAACCCTACTCATATTATTTTCTCCTCGTTTTGAGTTTGACTCTGTTATTTATTTTGATTTATGTTTGTTTTGGGTTTCATTTGTTTATTGATGCTGATTTGTGGCAGTTGTATGTTTGGTAGATTATTTGACTCTATCTTTGTTCATTTTTGGTTTAATGGAGTTCTTTACTTTTTTTTTGAAAAACTTATTTTGTGGAAAAAGTGTTTTAAATTAATTTTTGAAGAAGTCAGTTTTTGTGTATTGATTTGCCAAACCCCAAAATGGGACAGACATTATTCTTCGGTCAACTTAAATGATATTGATCAAACAGTCAATAAGACCGGGTCAAGACAAAACTAAAGAAAAATAAAAAATTTTAGAAGAAAAAATTCGGCTGTATCGATTCGTAGTAAGACAAAGTTTAGTATTCTTCCTAGCTAATTCGTTTAAAAACTATAAACAACTGAACGTAAATGATAACATGGGAACCTCAATAGAAAAATAATCCAAGACACAAATTAGTCTGAATTTTGTGTGACGTTTAAATACTTTATTTTATCTATATACAACAAAACTGATAATTTTTTATATATCATATTGTCATGCATCTATTAAAAAAAACAAACAACTAATAGTTCTGACAAAACAGTACATGAAACAATTCCTTGATAAATAGTGGAAAAAGATAAATGTATATTCAAGGGCTTCTACTAGCTATTAAATAAAAAAAAACAAGTTTTTTTTAACTGAAAGTAAGGAGCTACATTAAAACTTAAAACGAACAGAAATTATTCCGTATATGAAAGGGGCTGTCCCCTCCTCAACGCCTCACTCTTTATGCTAAAGTTTGACTCTGTCTCACAACTTTATTTTTTAAAACAATAAAAAACTTTAGCGTAAAGAGCGAGGCGTTGAGGAGGGGACAGCCCCTTTCATATACGGAATGATTTCTGTTCGTTTTAAGTTTTAATGTCGCTCCTTACTTTCAGTTAAAAAAAACTTTTTTTTTATTTAATTTCTGATTGTTTTTTAGTTAATGCAGCTTTTATTTTGGCTTACCGTCACTGAATAAGTAAAACAAAATTTGCATATTAATTTTACTTTTCTTGTGCTAAATGGCTTTCCAATAAACCAAAACTAATACTATACAGAAATATCAATACAGAAATTATTCCGTATATGAAAGGGGCTCCTCAACGCCTCGCTCTTTACGCTAATTTTTTTTTGTTTAAAAAATAGAGTTGTGAGAAAGTCAAACTTTAACGTAAAGAGCGAGGCGTTGAGGAGGGGATAATTTCTGTTCATATACGGAATAATTTCTGTTCGTTTTAAGTTTTAACGTCGTTCCTTACTTTCAGTTAAAAAAACATATTTTTTATTTAATTTTTGAACGTTTTTGAATTAATGCAGGTTTTGATTTTGGCTCACCGTACATGAATAATTACAACAAAATTTTCATATTAATTTTACTTTTATTATGTTGAACGGCTTTCTCGAAACTTGTTTAATTTTATTTACGAACGTTTTAATTAGCAATAAATATACATAACTTAAGAATTAACTTACGTAACGAACTTCTATATTCATATATTCTTAATACGTATATTAGGGAATTCACCCCCTAGTCAATACCTTGCTCTTTAAGCTAAATTTCGAATTTTGTTCTTTAAAAATGACCCTTAATCACAAAGGCCGTTAATTAGAATAAATAGCTCTTATGAAAGTACTAAAACATCTTTGGCTTAAAGAGAGAGGTATTGACTAGGGGGTGAACCCAATCATATACATAATATTTTCTGTTCGTTTTAAGTTGTGATGTTGCTCCTTACTTTCAGTTGAAAAACTTCTTTTTTTTTTCTGGCCTTTTTTTTAAGAATGCTGGGAAATCTGGCGCCCCCTTCATGGAAAGATCCTCCCACATAAAAAAAAAACCCACCCCCCTCCCCCACTACCAGAAAAATTCCCCCTAAAAACGTCTTTATACTTCCCAATAACCAATATTAAGTCATCCAATATTAAGTCATAGGGAATTAAGTCATCCTTAAATACATAGTTATCATATTTTCAACCATGCTGAACAAAATGGCTATCTCAAAATTTTGATCGGCTGACATTGGGAAAAAAATGTGCGTTGGAGGGGGCCTAGTAGCCCTCCAGTTTTTGGTCACTTAAAAAGGGCACTGGAACTTTTAATTTCTGTTCCAATGAGCCCACCCACGATATTATAGGAGCACTGGGTCGATACGATCATCCTGGGAGAAAAAAACCAAATAAACACGCATCCGTGATCTTTCTTCTGGCAAAAAATGCAACATTCCACATTTTTGTAGATAGGAGCTTGAAACCTCTACAGTAGGGTTCTCTGATACGCTGAATATGATGGTGTGATTTTCATTAAGGTTCTATAACTTTTAGGGGGTCTTTCCCCCTTTTTTTGAAAATCAGCAAAATTTTCTCAGGCGCGTAACTTTTGATGGGTAGCACTAAACTTGATGAAAATTATATATTTGAAATCAGCATTGAAATCTGATTCTTTGCATGTATCTATTGGTATCAAAAACCCGTTTTCTAGAGTTTCGGTTACCATTGAGCCGGGTCGCTCCTTACTTACAGTTCGTTACCACGAACTGTTTGAAAGGTCGAAACGGCCTCAGTGCTAGACTGAAAAGTTATAATATTCAATCCGTATAATTATAAATCCTCCTCCCCATCCGGACCGTGCAAAAGATATTAGTGAACAGCTATTGCACAAAACTACGGAGGATAGAAAGTTTTGACATAATGTTTAAACTTTTATGATGTTATAAATCTATGTTGCATTCCATTAAATATTCAATCCTTATAATTAAAAGCCACCTCTCCATCCTCCCCGTGTAAAATGTATTAGTAAAAAGGCATTGTACAAAACTACGGACGATCGAAAATTTTGACAAAATGTTAAAAATTTTTTTAGTTTTGAAAATCTTTGCTGCATTCCAATATTTTTGGTTTAAAAAAAACAAAAAACTGACAATCTAGCAGTGAAAAACTCTACAAACACTTCGACGATTAATCTCCAATGAAACTCTTTCAATAAATGCGATTAAAAAAAAAAAAAACATTTTCCAATAAGCTTTTCAACGAAAAGTAAAGAGCCATAATATAAACTTAAATGACCCGAAATAAAGTCATATAAAAAGTCAAACTTAATATGGACGTAAATTGATGTGATCAGGGTTGCCACCGTCAGTAGGATTTTACTAGATCTAGTAAAAAAAAAAAAAACTAGTGAATTTAGATGATCTAGTAAATTTCCCGAAATCTAGTAAAAAGTCATGATTTGCAACAAACTGATAAATGATTTATATGTTCATCGCTCATTAAATTGTAATAAAAATAAATATAAAATGCAAAAAAAAACTATGGCTCAGGATCAGAGTCAGACCAATTGATTGGCAAAAATTCTTCAGCTGCTAATTCTTCTTTTCTCTGTTTTTTGTGGTTTTTTTTTTTTGGGTTCAAAATCTGCCTCTTACCGCTATTATAGCCCAGCTTTTTCATAGCTGTTCCAACAGATATTGGTTCTCTGAGCTGTAGATTCCTAAGAAGGCGCGAATCAACAATTTCTGGTAAAAGACTTTCCTTCCAGAAGCTTAACAGGCTCGCAATACTTGGGCCCAATGCTCTCTATTGCGTTCAACTGTAAGGACTTCCCAATCCTTCTCGTTATTATAGACAAGCAGGCAACATTTTTCTTGATTTGAAATTTCAAGCTGTCCTTGAATTTGGCTATAATACTTGTGAGTGGTTTTGAGCTTAATATCTAAGCCGATGCTCTGCAGAAAGAAGTCTTTGACAAGGTCTTTCGTACGAGCCGCATCAATTATTGTTTGTTTTCTGGAATATTGTGTACATTCTCAACCTCTTTTGGTGTCCCATCTGGTAAAATCCCGTCTAATGAAGTACCAAGAAACTGGTGTGTCGAGTGAACCAAAAGACCAATATCCTCACCTATCGTAATTTGCTCGCCAATTTTTTCTGAATTTGCTCTTAAAGCAACAGGTTCTAACCGACTAACTTTCAGCATAGCAGTTGAGCGGTAGCCACAACCTCCATTTCTAATATTTTTCACAATCGGTGCAGTTTTAGTTGATTGTTTGCGTGTAGCCATTCTGTGAAAGTACGTGCTTGTTATTCTATTACTTCTTTCATATATCCAGTTTTTATTGGAAGATTGGCCTTTGGTTCTCTCGTAAAGTTCTTTCAAAGCGGTTTCACTACTCTCTTTTGGCCTGGAATCTACCTCCAGTATTACTATAGTACCATATCAGATTTCGCTTGGATTTAGCTCGGTGGTTTGCAGTTTTACTACAGAATTTCTTCATTATATTTGTTGGACTGTGATTAAATGTTTTTTTTTTTTCATGTATAGGCATGCCACTTTGGACCAAGTGCGTAGGACAAGTTTGCACCACCAATTCGGGCATGATATAACCCTCGCTTTGACCTACTAATTTGCTTGCCTCCGCAAAACTTGGCAGCTACTGACATGTAATTTTCGGCAAGGTTCGTTGTTACGTCGGTAAGGAGGAAATCTGCTTTCTTGCACACATTCTCAACCCCATCTCTCATATCCTGGAGAACTGTGCTGGCAAGTTGTACCAACGATCCTCTGGAAAGCTATTGGGTAGTTGACTTTTTTGGGGACAAGTATCATTGCACTTTACATGATTTTCAAAGACATTATCGGGGCCTTTGTGGAGCAAACTTTTTAAAATCGGCTGTACACTCCTCTTTTGCATTTTTTTTTTTTTTTATTTCCTCACGAAGGTATTTTGTAAGACTTTGTATAATCTCTCTTCTTAGAAATTTTGCATGTGCACCTTTCTTCATTTTCACTAGATTATATAGATACGAAGTGTAGTTTTTCGTAACATGGTTTGCACACTCTTCTTTTTCAATTAGAGGACCGTATTTCTGGAAGGTAAAGATCCAGATTTAAAAGAAAATCTGATGAATTTCAAACCAGACATCGCGTATTTGACAGACTTGATCAACTTATATTGTTCTAGGGGGCAGCCTCATGGCTACGACATGGCTAACTTACAATTACGAGGGGGCAGCCTCATTAGAAAAAGAGAAAAAAAGAGTCTAGTTTCAACTTTTTGTTGAAAACTGAAATTTATGAAACAAAATGTCAGTGGGTGTGAATTTTCCCGGTTTTCAAAATTGTCAAAAGTTAAATGCCTTGTTGAGGATATTAATGATCGTGTATCATGACTTCAAAATCAGATTTGAAGATATTCTGAAGATAGAAACACCAATATGTATCGTTATTACATCTGGTGGCATAGAAGTGGAGAATGTGATATTACAAGAGAAGGTACTCGAACTCAGCACTTATGAGGAGCTAAGGTAAAATTTAAAAGAGGTTATCAAATATGTTGGCTACAGGAAAATATGCGATTATTCCTTCAAAACTGAAGCCATTATGAGTATGACTATTTTGTGATTGTCATTGGTGAATTTACGTCACGTTATTGACGTTTAATTTTAATTATATTGCGACTCTTACCAAATTCCAATGTAATATGCAAAATTTTATAATTAATAGTGTAACAATTAATATATGAATAAATAAAACACATGAAAATAAACTATTTTTATTTTTACCACTCTGAGGGGGGAGATTTTTAAACAAAATAAGTGAGAATTGATTTATTTTGTGTGTTATTTTGTATATCAGTAACAATCCTACCTTGTAGTTATATTTTTTTCTGAAAGAAAAATTCATCGTTTTACCAGGGCTTTCGAAAAATTGTGTGATATATGTTGCATAATAATGATAATAATACTATATTTCAAAGCTTTTAAGCCATAAATAAACAAATACGTATGTATAACACTAATAAAACTGGTAGAGAAATATGCATTTGTCTGACACCTGGAACAGACACCTAGTTTTGATGAATTAAGCTATACTCAGAATTAACCAAAAAAAATTGAACCTTTTTGTGAAGTTATCAAATACAGTAGTATACACTACAGTAGGAAGAGTATATACCTAGGAGATGGTTATAGTCATATAGATAGAATAGCTATAGGTAATATTGTTGTAGTTATGTTTAAATGTCGTATTTATATTCCGAAAAAAGACGCGTCCTAAGCTGTACTCAAAGTCAGCAAATGTATTTTTTTTTGGGGGGGGGGGTATATTCGTCCCTCCAATAATTCGGAAAATGTTATAATTTATTAAGTGAAAGGAAAATGATAATCAGGAGAAAACTGGTTTATGTGATGCCAGTTCCTTTTTTTTATCAAAACCTAAAATTAGACTAGGTTAAGAGGTACATTTTAAATTAACTCTTCATTGAATTAACGTCGGTATGACAAAAATCACGATAGCGCTAGTTTTTGTTTTAATTTCAACAGGGTAAAGTGGGTGTACAAATATAGATACGCGTCATGCACGCCGGGTGTTGAAAATATGCCGGTGACTCTTAACACTGGACAGACGCGAAAGCAGGACTGCCCAATCGAAAGCAGGAAAGCACCCTAATCTATTCAAAGTCTCCCTTTTTACACCCGCCCACGAAGATCCCATTTCCTTTAAATCTTTCTTTATGACGTCCTCCCACCCCAGACGGGGACGACCTGCTTTCCGTTTAGC
The DNA here is from genome assembly GCF_049724085.1 of Artemia sp. Qi Xiang Cuo. Lineage (NCBI taxonomy): Eukaryota > Metazoa > Arthropoda > Branchiopoda > Anostraca > Artemiidae > Artemia > Artemia sp. Qi Xiang Cuo. The sequence continues at coordinate 89,260,611 of NC_142795.1, read as the reverse complement.
CCTAGATGGTTGGCCGTAAGGAATAATCTTGGGCCCTATTTCACCCTTCTTCCGAACAATGTGCCCTTGCCACTTCTACCTGTCTTTCCTTATAGCCCTAGAGAGCGGTATTCCACCACATTTTTCGCATAGCCAATTGTTTGAAATACAGTCAGTCAGCCGGGTACCCAGAACAATCCTTAAGCAATTTCTCTGGAAAACATCTAGCAAATCTTCATCCGCCTTTTGGAGCGTCCATGCTTCAGAGCCACATTTGACCACTGTCATCGCTGTAGCTTCTAATATTCTAATCTTGGTTTGCAGACTTATCTTCCTATTCTTCCAGACTTTTCTTAACTGTGAAAAAACACCCTGAGCCTTGGCTATTCTATATTTAACATCTTCACAGGTCCCACCATCTTTACTAATAATACTACCAAGATAAGTAAAGCTGCCCACCTGATCTATCTTTTCATAACCCAACGTCACTTTTTCATCTTCACTTATTCCTAACCTTAGTGACTTAGTCTTCTTAACATTAATTTTCTAACCAATTCTAGCACCCTGAACTCGCAAAACCTCTAAAACTCCATTCATTTTGCTCACACTTACATCTAGGATGCTTAAATCATCAGCATAATCCAAGTCCAGGAGACTTTTTCCTCCCCATTTAATTCCGTGGTCTCCCATTGCCTTTCCTGTGCTTCTTAAAACAAAATCGTTCAAAATAATCCATACAAAGGGGGATAGAACACAACCCTGCTTAACTCCTGATTTAATACAAAACCAGCTGCTAACCTCATTTCCTACCTTAACCGTAGCATAGTTATTTTCATACATAGCACTATTCACTTTAATATGTTTGTCTGGTATACCATACAAGGATAAAACCTTTACTAAAGCTCTTCTAACAACAGAATCGAACGCTTGCTCATAATCTATAAAACAGAGGACTAAAGGTTTTAGACAACTCACAAACTTCTGAATCACTAACTCAAGAGTAAAAAATTATTCAAAACGTGATCTGCCTTTTCTAAAACTGCATTACTCTTTTCTCACAACTTTCTCTATGGTATCTCTTGGTTTAAAAAGTATTTTGTTATAAAGCAATTTACTACCTAAACGAACGAGAATAAGGCCTCGATAATTGACATATTTGTTCGCGTCACCCGTATGAAGAAGCAGCATCAAGAAGATTCCACAACTTTGTTAGATACTTCCCCTTTTTCAGAATTCCCGTTAATCGTCATCAAGGATGAATCCCTATCATTAGAAACCTCATGTTTGGGGAATTAATTCACAGCGACCTTAGCACCTGAAGCCTTGTTGCTTCTTTGCCCTTTTAACGATGCCAACAATTCCTCTTAGTAGAACCAATCTTCCTTCACGTCCATGGTATAAAAAACTTTTTTATTGCTATCTATATTTTTTCCTGCAACTCTATCTCGGTTATGCAAGTCCTCAAAATAATCGGCCCATCTCTCTTTAGTTTTTCACTTATTGCTAGTTACGACCCCATTCCTCTCTTTAACTGGGCCGAGTCTGGAATGACTTCTCTCCCTAAATTTGTTAACGTGCCAGTACAATATTTTACTATTATACCGTCTAGCTGCATCTTCCAGATCCTCGGCAATTTTATCCATGGCCTCCACTTCACACCTCCTTAGTTCATATTTTAATGCTTTCTCCACTTTCTTTACATTTCTTTTGTTTCATACGATCTATCAATCAGATAATTCTTGTACAAGTCCTTCCTCCTTTCTATTAAACATAAAGCCTTTTCACTAATATTCTTAGCTGCATTTCTAGCTTTCTTCCCCAATACACCTTCAGCAACTTCAAAAATTATTTTTCTAAAATTATTCCAACCATCTTCCACATTATCAAATTTTAGAATCTCAAGTTTAGTATTCAACTGTTCCTGGAAAGTTTCTCTCAAATTCTCATCCTGGAGTCCACCAACATCATAAATTCCCGGGAGGTAGTTATCTTTCCGAAATTTCAGCATTAAATTAACCCTACACACTACTAGATGGTAATATTTACTTTTAACATCAATAACAACACTCCTATATACCCTAGTATCTTGTATTGATCCTGCCATTTTTTGGTTTACTACAACGTAATCAATAAGGTTTGCTGTCTTACCATCATGTGAATACCATGTTAACTTATGAGCCATTTTATGACCAAACACCGTATTGGTTATAACTAGATTGTTATACCTACAAAAGTGCAAAAGTCTGTATCCATTACTGTTTTCTTTTCCTACAGCAAATTTACCTAGGCTGGGATACCATCTAGTACCATCTATTTATGTTTATTAGATCTGTTTGTATTGTTTATTGTGTATTGTCCATTGTTTTTGTGTTTTTTTTATTATTATTAAATGAGTAGCATCTTTGGTAAATAGTAACTTTTCTTCTTTGCCGCTTGAACATAAATATGCTATTGAAGACTTAGGCCAGGCCCACGTCTCCCTTACTTTTTTACCGTTTTATGTTCGGTAGCCATTATAAAATAATTTCACATAATATGTTTTGAGACAGTTTAGAATACGTTTAGGTTTGTATTTTTCTCAAATTTTCCGGGGGAGGCCCCCCCCCCTCATAAACCCTGCTTTTTCTCGAAGGGTACCCGGACCCCCTGGATGGGGACCGCATCTTGCACTCCAATGGAAATGTTGAAGTTAAGCCCAGAGAAGGAAGGATCAGCAAAATATCGTGTCCTCAGTCGCACTTTGATCGTTTCGATGTACATTGTCATGCTCACGCTCCCTTTGAGTACAGCTTAGCAAGCTGTTTTTAGCAATTACCTCAAGAATTTAAGAATTGAAGATACTACCTTTAGCTTTAACAGCTTTCTATCAAATATCCTGTAGGTAAAGTTTATTTACCTAAGATTATCTTTTTTTTTTCATTGAGCCTGCCTGATAGAACCTAGCAAACATGTGACAAGTTTCCCAGGCAATAAGAGGCAAAAATACTCAAGTATCTTACGGAAAAAAATTTATCTTCCATTATTTTTTGCATTTTTGTATGCAGACATTTTCTTAAATTTGTGATTTTAATGAGTATCTTTGCTTAAATTACTTTGAAATTGTTTTTTATCGCTAAAATTTGTAATGTCGTAATTTTATGATTTCTGGTAGTTGCTTTAAAACTAGTCTTTGTTTAATTTAATTTGAAAACAATTTTCTAGGTTCTAAGCTTTGGAATGACCTTGCTGTCTCGCCGATTTGAATTTGCCGCGGATGCATTTGCAAAGAAGTTAGGATATGCCGAAAATTTGAAAAAAGGACTCGTAAAGTTGAGCAAAGATAATTTGGGCTTCCCTGTGTATGACTGGCTCTTCTCCAGCTGGCATCATTCTCATCCTCCACTTCTTCAGAGAATAGCTGCTATTGATGATAAAAAGGAGTCAGTGAAAAGTGATTAGTAGTGTTGCCACCTTGTTCACTTAAACAAGCTGGTTTAGTGCTTTGTTTGTTTTTACTGCATTGCAGTAGTCATTTGATTTTTGTAATACAAACTTCTTACTATGTTGTTATACACCATGTTCTGATAGAGGAAGGTAAATTTTGTCAAGCAAAAATCAATATGCAACGTTGTGATTTTAACTCATGCTGGTATATCAAACTGATTGCAAAATTCTCTTTTCTTCTGTTAAAATATATCGAAAAAATAATTCTTTGAATGCCTATGTACAAAGAAATAATTCTAGCGCTGTATTAACAGGCACTTTGGTTTATTTTAAATACAATTTTTGTTTTTGTTTTTCAAGAGTGATTGGAAATATAAGTAAACCCTAAATTCGTTGACATGGTTCGTTGGGCAACGAGAAATCTAGCTACCGAAGGGAAATTTGAATCTCGTCAGAAACTATATTTAAAAGCTGGTTTTCAGGAAGGATATTAGCTGGTATTGTCCGAAATTTTTAAGGATTTTCTCTGTCAATATCAAAACGAAATTGGGAAAATGATTCGTCTATAGACTTTCTAATGGCCTCTTTTTCCCGGGGACACCTCTGTGAGTTTTTCAGTAAAAAATTAAGCATATCATGTGTTACGAAGCACTTTTTTGGAATCATCAGCCTTTAATGATCTGTTTAACGACCAGAAAACTCAAATTTTATTCTACAGGGGTGTATTAACTTATTTACTAAATGAAACATGGTGATTTGATAGGATTTTTGTTATGATTCGTAAAAAAATTTTTAGCAATTTTTTTTTATTTGAAATTGACGAAATCAGTCACTATTCTTGCACCTTTATTATGTTAAATTATATCCGAAAAATCTTGAAGAATTTGGTTTCTCGGGGAGGGGGGGGGGAGAGATAACTCTATGTGGAAATTTTTATTATGAAGCAAATGCATGAAAAAAGAATAGTGTGAAAGAAAACTGTGTGGCTATAGAGTCAAAATATTTTTAGGTTTAACTAATCCGGGTTGCAGCGGTAGCTAGCAACCTAGTAAGAGACGATCACGCCCCATAATAAAAAATGAAATAGTCCATAACTCCTAAAACTAGAATGAGAAAAAAATTAAGTACACTATTAGAACCGCCTTGTCCGAAATCCTTATATAAGAAACTTAACCTTGGCTTGAACAACAAGGTAAATATATTGGCATGAAAATCAAGAAAAGTAGCTGCAACCACAATATTCTTCATTTACGGCATCTTTTTTCTTTTCTTTTTCCGCAGCTAGCCTGGCACTGGAACATCGTAGAGTAGTTTAATGGCTCATTTTAAAGGAAATTGCTACATCTAGTACCTTTTGTAATGTCAAACTTAAGAACAGAAATTACTACAGAGGAAAAAATGAAATCTAAACAGAACAGATATTACCCCAATAAGTGTGGTATTGCTGCCACCCCCCGCCCCCTCCCCCCAAAAAAAGGCTAAAGTATTATTTGCTTATATCTGAAATCAATATTTCAAATTGAAATTATGAAACAGACTCGTATCGGAGCAAATCCTTGAAGGTTGGGTTGTTTTTTCTGCTTTTTTAATGTAATAATAAAAATGTTTTAAACTTTTTGTGTTCAGTAAAGCGCGAATGGTACTAGCCTTTCTGGAGGGTATAGGATGTTACACTTATTTACACTAACATTTGTTCATTTTAATTTGACTTCACTGCACATTTTAGGTTCTGATTGCTTTAGCACCAAGACCCTGCAACCATGTTGACCAAAATCTGTGCAACATCTGGATTTCAAGAAAGTGCATCATCCCTGCCGTTTCTACACAATTTTTTTTTATAAGGTATTTATCCTGAATTGGGTATTTGAACAGTTTGGGGTTCTTGTCAGTGGACTGAGACCAAGTGTGTGGCTTGAATTACAATTTGTAGTCCAATAATCGCTAATTGGGAACTTAAAAACCGTTGAATTCCAATGTTGCTGAAATAAAATATCCCGAAAAATTTAGAACAACTTTTCGCACCACTCCTTAAACCGTCCCTGATCAATTATATGTCAAAAGAGGTACTGCAGTTTTACATTTGTGAATTTGAAAAGAGGTTGGGGTTCTGCTTTGGGTACTCTGTAGCTTCTATTTGGGAGGGCGGAAGAGTGGCTAGTGCCCCCTGGACTGTTTTGCCCTCCCTTAATTATTTTAAAAAGTTCATGTTTTTTGGGGGGAGGGGTGATTTCATTGAAAGTGCCTTTATTTGGTATTCTCGTTAATCCCCTCCCTCCTGGATCTTCAGAAATACATTTTGCCCCCCTTCCTAAGTTTTCTTGAATCGGTGCCACTGTTGGCATAGCAACCTTCAATTAAGAGAAAGATTCATCGTTCTTTTACAATTTTTTAAATTAAGCACCTGTTTGACATCTGTTCCTTGCATACTTTAGACCTTTGCAAGTTGCCCAATTGACTGCGCATGTCATGGTGCTATCATAATTCTTATTTTTATACCTTTTTGATCGTTTTGATTAAAATGACTATTTTAAATGTTTCAATTGTGGCTATATCGGGCAGTGGATGATGTCATGAGGACAAAATAGGAGAAAAGATTTTCTATGATCGTCTATTATGCATGATTAGTTATAGGGAAAAAATAAATAGGAAGCGTCGCTCTTTGCCAAGTGGATGCTATTATTGCCTTGAATAATTTTGTTGCTTATTCCCTTCTAATGACCCTAAAATAGAAGCTCGATTTGATTCGTCGTAGCCTTAAGCAGAGCTATACGACTTGGGAGTTGAGCCTCGCCTCAAGTTGGGCTCGAAAGACTCGATCATTACTTAAGATTAACATTGGATTCGAAAGACTCGATCATTACTTAAGATTAGCATAATTGTTTGCTCTTGGGAAGCAAAGCTCATGCCCTGGAAACTTAGTGGTTTAAAAAATTTAAAGGTGCACGGGCAGTTCCCCGAGATAATAAACAGGCGAAATGCAACACTGATTCCATGCAAAAGACGCATATAAAAGGTTCCAAGCATTGAAACGTCTTTAAACAGAAGACATGTACTTCAAGTCAAGGGAAACAGAGAGCTTTTGAAGCCGATAGTATCTACAGCCAATTTCCTTGCCAGAAAAGGGTTAGCGTTTTATGGACACAAAGACCTTAGAGTTCTATCAATCAACGAAGATCTTCAAGAGAGAAAAGGCAACCTTAGATCTTTATTGAAATTCCGGATTGAATCTCGCAATACTACTTTGAAGGATCACCTGGAAAGGTAGGGGTAAATTCAATCTACATAAGTTGGCAAACCCAAAACCAAGATCCTTTCGTCACTTCTGACCATTATTCTGAAGAAGAAATAAAATGTCACGAAAGTAAAAGATTCTTGGTGGTTTCCTATGCCTGTCGAAGAAACGACAGATATGTGTATTTTAGCCCAAATGACATTTGCGTTAGGTTTTAAAAATTAGAAAATTTCATGAAGAGTTATTGCAGTTAATTCCAGTTACTGATTTATCTGAAAAAAGATTGGCAAATGTAATTTACAAAACTATATATATATTCTTGTTATTCAGCTACAATTCACGATAGGTCAAAGATATGATGGCACTAAGTCAATGAGCGGACATATTAAGTATCCTAAAGCCATGTATGGGCTTAGACTGCTTAATCCTTTGCAGTTCTGAAGCATGCTCTGTAAGAGTTTACAAAATTGTATGGGCACAATTGAAAATGTTTACAATTTATGAGCACACCAAATGGGCAAGTAGTTCTTACTGCAAAGATTGAAAGCAGAGAAAATGACAACAGAGAAAAAACAGCTAAAGGAAATTGTGCCCCACTCGTTGGATTGAATACCATGACATTTGTAGAGTTTCTTCATCCTATCTTATCAGCTTTGACGAAATCAAATCCCAAGATCGACAAGGTAGCTGCCATTAAGGTTAAGATTCTTCCAAGTGCGATTGAAAATGTGACCCTCTTGTGATCTTCTTTGTAATTGAGTATTTCACGGTTTTGTCATTAAGTCTGTATTTGCAGAGAAAATATCTTGACCTTTACAACTCTGAAAAATTGCAATAACTTTTAAAAAGAAGGCAAAAGAGGCCCAAATTGAGGCAGCTGTCACATTTTCACTTGTTTTAAGAAACCTAGTGACCTTTGTGAAGATCTGGAGATCCCTGTTTTGAAACCAAGAATATTTTTTGAAACCAAGGCAAACAAGAGACATGGCGTTCCGACCGTCTCTGTTGGAACAGCTCAGTTTTAGTGTTTCTTAGTGCTATGTCGAGCGTGTACTTCTGGAGGTCACTATTTTTTTCTCAAAAATTCTATCCAGGATTATGCCCCAAAGTTTGAACCGCACCAGAAAATATTATTACCTTTCCAGTGTCTATTAAGAATCAGTTTATAAGAAAGTCAGAATCAACACGCCTCTAGACTTACCAAGCCAGCGGAATTTTACGACCTTGGAATCCAGGAGTGTATGGTGAGATCATTCTATAGCGACAAAATTTGAATGGAAAAATACCCCAAGAATGTTATAGAGACTGGAGTATTATAATGCTGGCTTCTTGCCAGTGGTAAATGCGTCACTTTGTATTTTAGAAAAAAACCCGTCTGCTACTTGTGAGCCCCAAAGGTAATTTTTTTTCATTGAAGTCGCCAAAGACTACTTGAGAAGCAGAACTTCCAAAGAACGGCTAAACGGTCTGGCAATGGCATACATAGACGGACAAATCAGTCACTGAGGACGATGTACTCAATGAAATTTCTAAAATCGCAACCACTCAAAATTTCTTTGTTAAAAAAAAGTAGAAAAATTACATTGGGAAAAATTCTTGTTGTCAACATACAACCCCTTGTACCTTAAAAACTGCCTTTTCCCAATTATTTGCAAATTTAAATCAAACAGTTCGTGGTAACGAACTGTAAGTAAGGAGCGACACGGCTCAATAGTAACCAAAACTCTAAAAAACGGAACTTTGATACCAGTAGATACATCAAAAGAATCAGTTTTTTATGCTGATTTCAAATATATAAGTTTGATCCTACCAATCAAAAACGTTCAAAAATTAAAAAAAAAGTTTTTTTTAACTGAAATTAAAGAGCGACATTTAAACTTAAAACGAACAGAAATTATTCCGTATATGAAAGGGGCTGTCCCCTCCTCAACGCCTTACTCTTTACGCTAATGTTTGACTCTTTCTTACAAGTCTGTTTTTTAAAACAATAAAAAACTTAAGCGTAAAGAGCAAGGCGTTGAGCAGGGGACAGCCCCTTTCATATACGGAATAATTTCTGTACGTTTTAAATTTTAATCTCGCTGATCACTTTCAGTTAAAAAAAACTTTTTTTTTCAATTGTATACAAGATTCAAGTTTCGCAATGTGGTGTACGTTCCGCATAATACATCAGTTGATCAAAAGATACAGATAAACTTGCAGTAGGTTAAGATCGTGTACAGGCACGTACGCAGGAATTTGTTTCGGGGGGGGGCAAATCCTTCAAACCCATTATTCTGCGAGAAAAATCAGAAAATTATGGGAAAATGAAAAAAATCGCGAGATTTCGGGGGGGGGGCCTGGCCCCCCTGCGTACGGCCCTGATCATGTATCTCTGTCAACCCTTAAAATAATAAATCCGCCAAAGAAGACTTTCGTGTCTGTACCCCTGGTAAAGAGTAAGGCTTTGTATAGATTAGGGTGGCGGAGGAGCATGCGAATCTGTGTTGGCTTCGGGCGGTTTGTTGCTGCAGAGTGCTTAGAAGTAGTGGTAATAAGTATAATCTTGCAATTCTTTTCTATTAATTTTGTCATTAAATCAGAATAAAAAAAAACTCCATGTTCTTGTGCTAAACTTATTGGCATTTAACACTTTATGTAGGACACCCTGTACTGTATTTTACCTAAAAGCGTTGTATGTAGGTTCTAGCAAGTACTGCTGTCCTTGTTAATGAGAGAAGGTTTAAATAAAAAAAATCGATTTACGTCAGGTGACGTCAATGTGACGTCAAACCAATGTGCGGGATAAAAATTTGATTATCACCTATCCGATTGGGCTTAGGCAATCAGTTGCCTTTTACAAGTGTTTTATTTATCAACTGATCAATTTTAGTTGATATTGATTATCTATAAATAAAGAAGCAAGTTGTGACATCAATTGCTTTTTAAATATTTGTGGAAGAATAGTCTATTTTTTTGTAAAAAACCTGAAGTGCTAAAAAAAATTGTTACAAAAAAAAAAAAATAGAAGTGAACAATTTTGAGGTTAAAAATATTTTTCAATAGAAAGAAGTGAATTTCAAGTGATCTTAAAACTTAAAATCAAGCAGATTTCTGTTTTTAAATTTTTGTATTAGCAACGCTTTTAGAAGCGCGCGCAACGGTCTCCGGAGAAATAAGTCCCTCAAAAAGTTCGGTAAATCAGTAATGGAATAATACCGAACAATGAAGGAAATGTCGTATTTGCTAATTACTGCCAATGTTGGATCGTTGTTTGAACTTGTAAGTTTTAAAAGTTTTATAGAAATTAACTAATTTTCACCATAACCATTCAAATATGTAAATAGTGAGCTATGAAATTAATTAGTTTCAAAATATTTTCACCTGCCAAAATGTTTAACTCAAGTTAAGTATTTTGTCCAAATCTGCTGCATCACTAGATACCTGGTATAGTGCAGCCTTAAAAACAACAAAAATATGCTGAAAACACTATGTTTCGAGTAAAACTCTGTCGGGGATTAAATTAAGAAATCACGTTGAAAAATGTACTAAAACAAAATATCAAATGGACATCCACCGCAAAAACTGCCACCTTGAAATGACAAATGTATTGCCACCCATCTGGCAGCACAAATTTCAACAGCACAAAATTTCAGCAGAACAAGTCACCTAACTATGACACACTAGTAAAAATTCCTTTTTCGTCTTACCCTGTTCGAACTTTCTGCGTTGACCTCTTTATGAATTAGATAAAATTTTGTTCAGTACGGTGGTTTGTGCCTTTGTGCTCTCAGAAGGAAACACATTAAACATCTGAAAACAACTTACAAGAATTCTGAAATACTGAGTTAAATAATTCCTAAGCACATTTTACTTTTCCCTCACCCCTAGTGGTCAAATATGCAGCAGAAATTATATATTATCAATGAACTTCTGTACTAACTACTACTAATAACAACTCACCGCAGCACTAAGCCTCCTGAGGCCAACACAGCTCCGAAAGCTCCTCCTGCATCCCAATCTGTTCAAAGCCTCCTTCTTCACACCCTCCCAGGAAGTTCCCATTTCCCCTACATCTTTATTTATGACATCCTCCCACCCCAACCGCGGACGACCTGCTTTCCATTTAGCCCTACACGGTTGGTCGAAAAGGACAATCTTCAGTAATCTGTCATCCTTCATCCACAGAACGTCCCCTAGCCATGTCAACTTTTCTCTCATTATAGCCCTAGAAAGTGGGACCAAACCGCACTTTTCGTAAGGCTTACTGTTAGAAATACAAGCAGTCATTTGGGTACCCAGAATAAACCATTATTTCATAGGCAATTTCTCTGGAAAATATCTAGCGAATCTTCATCTGTGCCCATGCTTCAGAGCCATACCTGACCACTGTCATTTCTGCAGCTTCCAATATTCTAGTCTTGTTGTGCAGAATTATCTTCCTATTCTTCCAAACTTTTTTCAACTGTGAAAAAACTCGCAAAACCTCTAAAAGTACATTCATTTTGCTGACACTTTCATCCAGGATGCTTAAATCATCACCATAATCTAAGTCCAAGAAAGTCTTTCCTCCTCATTTGATTCCGTGTTCTCCCATTGCCTCTCATGTGCTCCCTAGGGCTAATTTCATCAAAATGTTCCACATAAAGGGGGATAGAACACAACCCTGCTTAACTCCCGATTTAATTTTCTATACGTGACTCTTTTCTTCAAATACAGTTAACGACAAACAAGCAACGTCGACGAAAACAAGCGACAGGAAAATTCATGGAGAATACATCACTTGGGTTATATATTTGACTATTAAGGGGGAGGGGGTGTAAATAGAAGTGCTTTTAGGAATGATATAAGTATTTTTTTTTTTTTATAAGGTGTTTTCAAAACTCAAGGGGCCCCAGATTGCAGAAAAAAATAAAAGCCAAAATCGAATAAAATATAGGTTCAGCTGAAAACCAGGCCTTAAAAGGCCTGACAAGTTTTTTTTATTGGCCTTAGACTGTCGAGGATCATCAGGGCCGAATTTAAAGCTTTGACGTTTCTAGTCTCAAGTGTTTTTGCCGCTCCGTTTCGCGAGATTTTTGGGGAAATTTCCGAAAATTCTTGGATAGTGGAAGCACTGAACAGATCGCAATCGATGAGCCAAAAGTAGTCCCCGAAGCCGCGCCACGCCGAAATGACGGCGGCGAATGTGTGATTCAGTATCGGCGGCGGCGCGCCGATTTTTCTAATTAAAAATAATAATAAAAATTCCACTTCACCAAGCACGTTCAACCTCGATTTTAGTAAGGATTTTTAAATGACCAAGTAGAATTCTCATTTTTAGCCACTAGACCCAGGGAAACCTATGTTGTGTATATGTTTAACATCGCATTGTTCCTATAAAATCCCGTTTTTAGTCATTTCCTTCTTGTTAATGATTTGGGCTAATGTGTGTATAACTTTCAAAGTTTGAAGTTCGAACATCTCCTGTTCATCAAATACATACGAAAAGGAAGTGAAAAAAAAAAAAAAATAACAACATTGAAAAAACACTGTAGACAAATCCGATACCATGCCTTAACAACACCAACAATTTTAAATCAGCGGTTACATCACTTCAGTTACAATTGATGTAACAAAAGTGAGTTTGTTTACTCTGCCTGGAGCCATTGATCTTTTGTCAGTCACTATCAGTCCTGTTGTGCTAAAAAGCCGTGTAGCCGCTGGCTGTACCGGCACATGTTGCCGGTACAGCCAGAGCTTGACGAGCGTAAACTGCCACTCGCGGGATCCGATACTAGTATTGGACCTTGGGGTCCCACAGAATGCGGCAAATGGGCTTCTTCTTTGTATCTGCTGAAATAAGTTGTTTTATAAGGGAGAACAAACCTGCACCTTCACCATGGGGCTCCTGCGCACTACACTACAGGAGGAACTAAACTGCACCTTTATCCTCTTTTCTTATCAACACGGAATAACCCTCCGAAATTCTTTTCTGAAAGAAGTGGTCAATATATAACGTTTCAAGTCAAAGTTTAAGGCTACTTCAACTTCAGTGTGCTCTGCTAACTGTGCAAAAAAATGTAATTCATTTCTATAGATATATTTCTATACTAGCTCTAGATAATCTACCAAGCGGGAAACTACCGCAAATCAGCATCGATAAATAAATGAAACCCAAAACGAACAAAAATAACAATAAATAACTGAGTCAAACTCAAAACGAGCAAAAATTAACATAAATTGGGCTCAAAATCCCTATGCCTTCCCAAGGCCAGAACATAATTTTCACTTTACTGAAAAAATATAAATGTTTTTACTTTTATAATTTTAATAAATCAAATAATATTAACATTTTGATTACTAAATATCAGTATATGTATATTAAACTGACGATGCATATTCATTTGTATTTTTGTCAGTAAAGTACAAATTATGTTCTGGCCATGGCAAGGCACAGCGGTTCCGTGCTCAACTTATGTTAATTTCTGCTCGTTTTGAGTTTGACTCAGTTATTCATTGTTATTTTTACTCGTTTTTGGTTTCATTTATATATCGATTCACATTTATGGTAGTTTCACGCTTGGTAGATTATTTGACTTTAATTTTGCTCATTTTTGGTTTAATGGAGTTCTTTACTTTTCTTTGAAAAAACTTATTTTTTGGAAACAGTTTTTTTAATTAATATCGGTTCGTTTTATATTGACATAGTCTTTTCAGGGAAAAAGAAAATCATACTTTAAATCTTTTCGTTTTTGTAAAAATTTATAGTTTGGCCTGCTATTTGTATGTTGGAAAACAATTTTCAGCAAAATTTAACAACATAGACCCTCATAAAAATCTGGACACAAATAATAGTGTTTAATTTAGTTTCATACCTCCTCTAGTTGACCTGAAATGGAAAACTTGATAACATTCGCAAAAACATTTGTTTACTTTCTTCGATAGCTTGGATAAACTTACGCTATTTTGGTTTGGTCAAATTTTAAGAGTAAAAGAAACTCCTACAGTTTGAACATAATACCCTCAGTTATTCTTGAGATGCTGCTGAGTTGCCTTATTGTGAATTAGCAATAACAAATTCCATTTTTATTTAATCTTAGGGCAAAATTTAGTTTTAAAAAAAAATGGAAAATGGGAGGGTTGGGGTGGTAGGGGGATTAGTTGCCCTCCAATCACTTTCGACTATTAAAAAGGACATCAGCCCTTTCTATTTTCAATCGAATGAGCCCTTTTTGAAGTTCCTACGAAAACTCCTTCAATACGAAGTGCCCTGGTCTAAACAACAACAACAACAAAAAAATGATACATTTTACCCACATTGATCTCTACTATAAAAATATCAAGCCTTCCAATCACTTTCGATTATTAAAAAGGGCACTAGGATTTTCGACTTCCAAACTAATGATCCCTTTTTGAGTTTCTACGGCAACGCTTTCTAGAAATACCGTGTAAGCCCAAAGGGCATAAATTACAACCATTACCCGACGAACTGTAAGGGTGGCGGACATTCTCTAAGAAAGGATTTTCAGAAATTTCAGTTAGGTTAAAAAAAGTGGCCCTCTCACAGGGGCGATTGTCTTTATTTCAAAAAATGGTGGGCGTGGAAGGGGTGTTAGTTGACTTCCAATCATTTTCGACTATCAAAAAGGGCACAAGCCACTCCAATCTCTAGTTGAATGAGCCCTTTTCGAAGTTTCTACGACAACTTCTTCGATATGAAGTGCCCTGGTCTAAAGGAAAAAATAATAAATAATACATTGTGCCATCATCGTTCTTATATACCCCCAGGGCATAACTACAAAACCCTTGCCCTAAGGGTTGTGGGGGAGTAACCTCCGCAAAAAACATATTTTCTCTCTGGAAATCAGTTACTCTGAACAAAATGGCTATCTTCAAATTTTGATTGGATGTGTTTGGGGACAGGGTGGGCGAGGAAGGGGTGTTAGCTGCCTTCCAATCACTTTCGACTATTAAAAAGGGCACTAGCTATTCCAATTTCCAATCGAATGAGCCCTTTTTGAAGTTTCTACGACAACTCCTTCGATACGAATTGCCCTGGTATGGAAAAAAAAAAAAAATAATAATACATTGTGCCAACATTGTTCTTTACATAGACATCTCGATTGCGCTGCCTATGACAACATCCTGAATTGCCTAATGCTCTTTTACCTACCTCTTTTTAGCCGAAAAATCAGAAAGAAAAATGAACAGAATTTTAAAGTGAAAGGTAGAATTTTTGTTTCAAGAAAAATTTCTTCTTCTCCTTCCTATGAACCGATATACATGGCGAGCCCAAGATGACAGTTTTTATGTTTAAGAAACAGATTAGCCGGGATGACGGTTAAAGCCCGGAGGTCGATATCGATAACCAAAAAAGAGAGAAAAAAAAACGGTGGCGTATTAGTGACGCCGCCGCCGATAGAATCAGCGGCGGCGTCAGCGCACTGATGCAAGTTCGGCGGCGCGCCTTCGTTTTTTTTTCGGCGGCGCGCCGCCCATTTTCGGCGCAGCTTCGGGGTCTAGTCAAAAGATTATAAAAAAAATTGAGGTGATACCAAACTCTCAGCTGCCATTCTTGGGAGACATCTGGTTGTTTATAAGTGGCCATGGAATTTCTGTTTCATTTTAAAATCACATTTCTCAGAACAGGCAGCGCGGCTGTGGAGTACAACTGGCACTTTAATGATCAATCCAGGTTTCTTAAGAAAAAAAAACGCTCAGTGATAATTTATTGCATCCCCTGGGATTTTTTGCCCTTAGGACTGGGCCTAATAGACCTATTGGTAAATCTGGGCCTGAGGAGCATTATCTGGACTAAGGGGACAACAAATTTTGTTTAGAGGAGTATGTGCGGTATAAGGGAACGGTAATGGACAAAAACCTTGTTATCCCTAATTAGTATGAAACTTGCAGTCGAAAGTCCCCGGGCCAAAAGAGTCTAATGTAAAAAAAATTGTTTAGAGGCATTATTTTCTAAAAATACAGCTCAGGTGATATTGGACAGCCACGCATATTTAAAGAAATATGGAAGCAAAGAGAAATAAAGAGAGAATAATATCCTATACATTCTTGCTGCAAAGCGTACTTTTATTCCATTGTCTATATTTATTCGTCAGTTGTGACATTTTTGGGCCAATCACATGATTCCTAAAGTATATGTCTGAAAGACAAGGCAAGTAACGCGACCTTTCTTACGCATTGTCGCATATACCTTTTCGGGTATGTACTATGCATCCTTGTTAAAAAGTACGTTTTTCTTGCATTTGCTTATTTTTGCGAAGTGAATTGTGACATTGTGGGGTGCCAGTCAAAACGTATGCCGGAAAGGGAAGCCAAGAGTGTGCTCCAGGTGGAAATTGCAATTTAATTCGTATTTACTTCAATTTTAATACGAGTTAACTGCCAACCTGGAACAGTTTATTAACTAATGCCTTAATATGCATTGTAATTTATTATTAAAACACGAGTAATTTTAATGAGCGATAAGTAAAATATGAAAAATATGAGTTTTTTTCGCTTAATACTCATTAATTACTATTAGATTGGTAATTTGCCTCCATTTTTTCTACTTTGATGATGAATGTACAGAAGTTAATTCAGTAAATACGATAGTTAACCGTATTCACAAAAATTTAATACAAAATTTAATACGAATTTAATTTCGATCGTTCCAGCTGTTAATTCGCTATTAACTTTTCGTCGGACCGGGAACACGCCCCAAGTAACCTCGTGGTATTTACCTGTTGTCAGGGCCGGATTTAGAGCTTCGACGATTCTAGGCCCAAGCGCTTTCGCCGCCACGTTTTTGCAAGATTGTCGGGGATATTCCCGAAAAGTCGACAATAATGAAAGCACAGAACAAAACACAACTGATGAGCCAAAAGTAATGAAAGAGAGAGATGATACCGAACTTTTAGCTGACATTCTTGGGAGACATCTGACAGTTTATAAGTAGCCACGAGTTCCAGTGTTATTTTAAAATCTTTTTTCTGTGAATAGACAGCGCGGAGGCGGGATGTACCTGGAACTTTGACCAAAAATCACATCAGTCCAGATTCTGTTAAAGAAAAAATCACTCAGTAAAAATTTGTCGCGCCCCCTTGCTTTATGTGCCCCTAGGTCCGGGCCTATTGGTAAATCCTGGCATGACCGTTGCCGTAGTCACCTGTTGTGGCTATGTCAAATTTTGTACGAGTAAAAAGAACAGAAATATTTCGAGTTTAAACTTCTTTTTACGGGCAGACTCTGTGTTTGTGATGGAAGTGTAAATATATTAAATAGACTTACGACATGACAACCATTTATAAAATTGTCTCATGGGAACATTTTTGACATAAAGTATCTCAGTATGTCAATAAGATGGAAACCAACTGCCAATTGGCATGAGCTGCACTTTATATTGAATGCATAATCAAAATAATTTCCCTTTAAATGATTGAAAGGACTAATTTAACAAATTTCAAATGTTTTTTTTAAATTATAAAAATTCTAACTTTGAAGCTCCAAAATACTTTAAGTTGTAAAGAGGACCATGTCCAGGATTTTCGTTCGGGGAGGGGGCTACAAAAAATATTATTAATTATCAAGCTTTCCGTTTGCAAAAATTTGACAACAAATATTTTTATTGATTTTATGCAAGTCGGATAAAAATTTCGGGGGGAGGGTTCACCCTGGATATGACCATGGTATAACACTTTTATTTTTTTGAACACTTTTTGCCAAACGCTAAATAAGAAACATTATTTTTTTATGTATTTTGCACATTTTAATGGATACAACCAGGTTGCCGAATAGAAACACTTCGATATAACGTAGCGCAGCCATAAAAAGCAAACATGTGACAAAATCACGATTTTTCGGTCGAAAAGGCACATTTAAAAAAAAGTTACTTTGAAAATTACACTCATTTGGACAATTCAATGCGCAACGACCTCAAAAATGTGTGCGAATGGCACAAATGTACCGCGTCTGCTATCAGTGGATTAACTAAAAATAGAACGGTTTTAGGCCAGTGTATAGAACTTATTCAGCCGCTTGCCCTATTCTGAAAAATGGTATCCCATTAACCCAAAGCTTTTTTTTCCAGTGGGATAGTATAGCTAAAGCATGGTTCGACACAATCTCAGCATCTGTTTCTCGACTGTCACCAACTTTTCTGGCGTTTCACTTTCAAGAAATTGGGGGGAAAGATCCAAAGATTTCAATGAAACAAATTAAAGTGTTTAGTGAGATTATGCTACAGCTGCCTGCATTACATATCTACAAACTAGCTATTGGATACCTTGACACCAACTGTGACGATAAGAAAAACTATACTGTAAGTTCTCATTTACTTCTTTATTTTTGAAAATGCATAAGGTTGGCAAGGCTATATCCGAGGGTTTAAGGGTATGACCCCCCTTTGAAATTTTTGTCTGACTCGTGAAAGCATAACTAAAATGCATATAAACAAGTTTTCGATGTGTTTTTTTTTACGTTTTGTGCAATCCTCCCAGGAAAATAACCCCTCCGAACAAAAATCTTAATACGCCCTTGAAGTTTAATTTAGGTCTTTCTTTTCGTTCCTTTTTTAGTAATTTTTGTAACCTTTTGTTCCTTCTTCTTTTTATCTTTTGCCGAGGAAAAGGCATTGTTAATACTACAGAAAATTTCAAATTATGATGCAATTAAATGTTTATCTCAAGTTTTTCGGCAAGATAAATCGTGGGAAAATCTTCAATCTACTATGTATTTACATGAAAAATCATTTGAAAAGTGTATTTGAGTATACAGTGTATCGTATTTGCAGTGTGTATGGTATATAGTGCATTAGAGTAATTCTTGACTTGATCACAGGTGGATTACAGGGACACTGTCCTTCCAAATACTTTATTCCACCTCCCCCTTCAACTAATCCCCTTTGCATCTTAACCCCCTTATAATTTAATCTCCGTCTTATTAAAACCATACGCAACACAATTTTATTCTTCTCAATTCTTATTCAACTCAACCCCCATGCAATTCAGCCCTCATTTTACTCAGTTTTACTCAGTATTTAAGTCAGCCCATTGCAGCTCAATCCCTGTTAAACTGAACCCAAATTCAATTGAGCTCCAACCCTACTTTAATTTAACACAGCCTAACATAATCTTATCTACGATTTGAATGGCCCTTGAGTTAAACGGAGGTTCAGTTTATATATTACATGGCTGTTTAGTTGAATAAGGGGTGGGGTTGCATGAAGTTGAATTGAGTGGGGATTAAGTTTCATGGGGGTTAAATCCCACGAAGGATGAGTTGTATTGGTGTTAATCGCACGGGGGTTGAGTTGCATTGGGGTTACATCGCACGGGGGTTGAGTTGCATGGGGGTTGATATAGACGAGCATATATGCTCAGCAAGCGTAATAAAACTTGGTTTATGTAAACTACTAAGCTATATAACCAGAGTGAGGACTGAGCGTATATTCTTTTGTGGTCGGAATGTCATTCGTTTTCAATTTTTTTTTAGCTGAATGATTTATTGGCATAGTTATGACTTACCCCTCCGTCTGTTTTTGGTGGTTTCATAGTGAAGGGGTTTTCCTTTTATTTTAGCTGCAGATGTATTGGACTGGCACTCCTTTGCTTAAGGATTTGTAAATGTTTATTTTGTTATTTCAAAGATATATCGTTAGCTTTTGGAAATTAAACTCTTGATACCTTTAAGATGCCCAACAGATTTTTTACCAAAGCTATTGTTATTATTTTACTGTTTCTTTATGAGCATTTTACAGACTGCCCAGTCAAAAGTATCCAGGTATATTTACCTAACATGGAGATATGCTTTGGAGTCTTCGGAGCCTTTGGACAAAATAAACTTGATTCGCTTTTTGTAGAACAAAGGGTGGGTTCCAGGTAGAAATTTTAATTTAGTGCTTATTTACTTTAAATTCATTATAAACTAACTGCGAGACTGGAACGATTTATTAACTAGTGCCTTAATACGCATTATAATGAATATTAAAATTTCATTAATTTTTATGATAATGAGCAAAACATTAAAAATATTAGTTTTAATTATTTAATGCTGATTAATTCTCATAAATTTTGTTATTTGTTCTCAGTTTTATCAATCTGATGATGATAGTTCAGAAGTCAATACACTAAAAACTCTAGTTCACAAAAAATCAATCCAGAGTTAATTTTTGATCGTTCCAGCAGTAAGGTCGCTTTTACCTGGAACAAAAAATTTGCATTTTAAAAATATTATTAACTCTTTGTCAAAGCTAAAACGAGCTAAAAATCACTCATTTTTTTTGTAACGCCTAAATTTCATACATTTATAAAGTCAAACGAAACCCTATAGTACTACATTTTAAATGAAATGGTTTGTTTTGAATCTTCAACATCCGCCTCCGTGTTACCCTTATTATTTCCTTTTTTAGAGCAGACGTTTCAATTTGGTAGTGTGTGTGTGTGTGTCTTTTGATTGAACATTTCTTATTTTTGGTATATTTGTTGAAAAAATCGAAAAGAAAACATCCTTTGAGACAATTAGAATAAGATAATTTATAAATTGGAAAAACCTGTAAAGATAAAAAAAAAGGTAAATACAGCCATCTCCGAAGCTGTTCATATTATATTTCAGATCAACATTTCGAGTAAAGGTGTTGTTTTTGTTAATTTATCTGGTTTTACAAAAGATTTTATACGACTATTCTATGTCCAAGCTTCACGTATGATTATTCTCTTGCAACTAGTTTAAGCACGTTGTCTTGTAACATTCTTCCAGAAGCACTCAAAGTTTGCCCTGGCTACCAATCATTATAATTTACCCAGCCTGTACCATTCCAACCAATAAAACACAAAGTTAGCCCGCTCCGTAAAGCCCAAAATCAGAGCTGTTTGGTGCCTACTCTCAGTTGAAGAACAACCATACAAAAAGAATGAGTAACTTATAAGTTATAAGTTACAGCTTATAAGTTACCTATATTCTTCGAAATCATCTTGATCTGCTTGGAAGATGAGAGTCCGACATTACGATCAAAACCTTTAATCACTTTAAGTACAGCGACATCAATTTACGAAAATTAAGAGGAATGTGTGTCTCAAAATAAGGGGGAGCGGGTAATTGCGATTTTTTTCAGTTTTTCAATGAAAATACCAAAATGTCTGATCAATCATCAGCCTGAAGCCTCATTTTCTGCCTTTAAGACCCCTCCCCCAAAAAATTCTTTTTAAGGGGGTACAATTTTTCAAGGGTGATTTTATCGAACCAATGGTTGTAAAAAATGTGGGGAATGCTCATTCAAATATATAAAATTCGAATTATTTTTTTAAGTAATAAAAATATTACAAGTCAATAAACTACCATATCTTTTCCTTCAATTACGGTACAGATCACAACTTTTCTCAAATAAGGGAAAGCTTTACAAAAAAATGATGAGAGGGAGATTCTATTTAAGGTAAAAAGCTTTATGAAAATTTCCCGGTTGTGCTTCTACTCGACCGTGCATTTTATTCTTAAATATATTGTTGTGCAGTCTCTATTTTGCTTATTTTAAATGAAACGCGGACCGAAAAACTAAATTAGTTTTTGTTTTCACTTCAACGAAAAGAATGATATTAAAACTTAAAACAAACATATATTTTCCTAAATATCAGGGAGGTCTCCTTTAATCCGACGCTCCTCGCTCAAATATTTTACTGATGCTTTGCTTTCAAAAGACTGACTTGAGTTCTCGAGTCAGTCGGTTCAATTTTTTCAACATTCTAAGAAAACATTCTAAGAAACAGGAGGATTTTCCGCAGGGAGGAGAAATTTTACATATTGGATTAATTTTATGCAGGGAGAATTTTTCCGCAGGGAGGAATTTTCCGGGGAGGATATCATCCACAGGGGAATTTCTCGAGGGGATTATTGTCCGCAGGGGAAATTTCCTGGAGCGACATTTTTAATTAATTCTGAACATAAATATACGATTATTATTGCTACGTGGGATAAATTTTCTGCGGAGAAGAATCTCCTGGGGAGACTCTACACAAATGGGGAGTGGCCCGCAGGTTTTTTTTTTGGGGGGGGGGGGTGTTTCTTAAACTTTCTTTCCATTGATCTATTAATTTATTATCTATTAAAGTCTCCATGTGTTTTGGCAAACTCTTTGCGCTTTTTCTTCCAAGCCATCTGCAAAGTGGCTTAATGTGTTTAAAGCAGGCAAAACCAGTTATTTAAGTATTCTGCTCTATTACCATTTATTACCATCATTCCTGTTAGTTGCTTGCCTGCTCACGTGCTGCTTTGTTTTTTTCCATACTGTTTGTTACAGCGTTGCCAACGCAGTACAATAGGATTTAATCAAAAGAAAAGGGATTCTTGTGAACTTCACACAAAAGAAATATTTGCGAGTTTCAAATTGATCATCCCTCGAGAAGTAGCTATCAAAATCGGTTTGTGAGTGAGCATGAAGATATTATTGAAAAGAAAGTTGCTCGCCTTTCAGTTTATACTAGTGTTTTTTTTGTTGTTTTTTTTTTTAACTGAAGTAGAATGCTACATTTGTGCTGACAAGATTCTTTTATGGACAATTTTGTCAGTTAACCTGTACAATTTATCTCAAAGTGTTGGCAACGCTGGTCTGGTATCTATTCAGGCAATAAACTTGTCGTCTATTACCCCTTTCCTTATACGTGGAAGACAGTCCTCTTAAGCGCAAAGGGAAATCGGCCATTTTATTTTTTATTTGGGTGTTCTTCTATATTAGGTAGACAAATGCTGTGTTGCCAAGTGGTGCGCATATTAAATTATATTTTGAAAGTTACGAAACATTTTGTTCTCATAACTGAGTTTGAGAATTTACATATTTTTGAAGCTTGGAATTACAATGTCATAAAAAACATTGTATAAGGACGTAAATGGCAACGCTATTTAAAACACGTATTTAAGTTACTGGGTGAAAGATATCCTCATAACTGTGGTAAAAATACATTCTTTTTGACAATATTAGTATCAATCGAATTACAAACATTCAGCGATTCCGCTGATATGACAAATAACCCTAATGCACGTGCCACATCATAGTCACATCTCTAAGTTTCCATATTTTTTAGTTTTGAAAATTATGCCTTAAACCTTGACTCTGATTGGTCAGTCAAGAAATGTATGTTTGAAAGTTGAACATGTTCAACTCAAGAAACTACGAATGGCGAACGTAATTGGCCCTGAAGTCGTGCGTAATTTTGATTTCATCGACAAGTATGACTATAATGTGGCACGGGCATAACGAAGCTGATTCCTGTCTTTTTTTGAACTTTTAATTATCATAGGCAGCGCAATCGCGCTGCCTACGTAAAGAACTATGTTGGCACAATGCATTATTTTTTTCCTTGGACCAGGGCACTTCGTATCGAAGGAGTTGTCGTAGAAACTTCGAAAAGGGTTTATTCGATTGGAAATTGGAATGGCTAGTGCCTTTTTTAAAAGTCGAAAGTGATTGGAAAGCCACTAACACCCCTACCGCGCCCACCATTTCCTCAAACACATCCAATCGAAATTTTGAGATAGCCATTTTGTTCAACGTAGTTGATTTCCTAATAGAAATTATGTTTTTGAGGAGGACTCTCCCCCCACAGCCCTCAAGGCAAGTGATTGGAGGGCAACTAACCCTCCTCTTACGCCCACCATTTATCTAAACACATCCAATTAAAATTTAGCGATAGCTATTTCGTGCCTCTCACGTCCACCTTTTCCCAAACACATCCAATCAAATTAGCCAAACACATCCAATTAGCCATTTTCTTCAACGTAGTTGAAAGTTCTGGAAATTAGGTCTTTGAGGATACCACTCCCCTGCCCCCCAGAGCCGTCAGGGAATAAGGGCTCACTCGACTGGAAATTGAAATGGCTAGTGCATTTTTTAATAGTCGAAAGTGATTGGAGGGCAACTAATCCCCCTCTTACGCCCACCATTTATCCAAACACATCCAATCAAAATTTTGCGATAGCCATTTTCTTCAACGTAGTTGAAAATTTTGGAAATTAGGTCTTTGAGGATGATAACCCCCTCAGAGCCCTGCACGGGTTTTAAGTTACGTCCTAGGGGTATATAAGGTTTTTATTGAAAGCGTTATCGTAGAAACTTGAAAAAGGGCTTATTCGATTGGAAATTCAAAGGGCTAGTGCCTTTTTTATTAGTCGAAAGTGGTTGGAGGGCCAAAAGCCCCCACTCACGCCCACCTTTTCCCCAAACACATCCAATCAAAATTTTTAGACAGCCATTTCGTTCAACGTAGTTGAAAGTTTTGGAAATTGGGTCTTTAAGGATGACACCCCCCCCACAGCCCTCAGGGAAAAGGTTTTCAGTTATGCCCTTGGGGCATATAAGATTTTTATTGAAAGTTTTGTCGTAGAAACTTGAAAAAGGGCTCATTTGATTGGAAATTCAAAGAGCTAGTGCCCTTTTTAATAGTCGAAAGTGATCGGAGGGCAACAAGCCCTGCTCTTACGCCCACCATTTATCCAAACACATCCAATAAAAATTTTGCAATAGCCATTTTTTTCAACGTAGTTGAAAATTCTGGAAATTAGGTTTTTGAGGATGATAACCCCCTCAGAGCCCTCAGGGCAAGGTTTATAAGTTATGTCCTGGGGGCATATAAGGTTTTTATTGAAAGTTTCATCGTAGAAACTAGAAAAAGGGCTAACTTTTAAAAAAGGGAAACTTGAAAAAAGGAAACTTGAAAAAGGGCTTAAAGGAATAACTGTCGTGTAATGCATTGCTTCGCGAAAAATGTGGCATACCGGTACTTCATAGGTGACGTGTCGGTATGCCCTGTTAACTCTATGAGGGTTCTCGGTATTATTTTTGATGATCAGCTGAGGTTTGATAAGCAGGCATCAGCGTTTCGCGCAGCCAAGGGTATCAAGGAAAGTTGGACATAGTTCCTTTGTAAATCGTTCAGTTAAAATAGTGGAACACGTTACCCAACCATGTAGTTCTGCTGAAAAATGTTGCCGCTTTCAAAATAGCATTAGTTGGGTCCTCTTTTTATGGAAGGCACTACTCAGGATCATGAAGTATATATATATATATATATATATATATATATACACACACACACACACACACACACACACACACACACACACACACACACACACACACACACTATATATATATATATATATATATATATATATATATATATATATATATATATATATATATATATATATATATATATATATATATATATATATATATATATATATATATATATATATATATATATATATATATATATATATATATATATATATATATATATATATATATATATATATATATATATATATATATATATATATATATATATATATATATATATATATATATATATATATATATATATATATATATATATATTTTATAAGTTTATATTTTTTTCGTTGTTTATAAGTGTTGCTCAGAGTGTGTAATTTGTGTTATATGAGACAAGTCTTTGGCTTATTCCATTTCTGATTAAAATAAAAAATAAATAAAATAAACTTTGATGTTACTTACCTAAATGACGTTTTGGAGAGGTGTGACCTTCAAGGATCATGCTTTTCAGAGTTCAAATTTCAATTTCTATTGTTGATAGGGAATAGTTCAGCATATCAGCCAGAAAGTAACGTAAAATACCAGCTTAGATATCGGCCAGTATTTTTTTTAGATCTTCTTTAATTCCTGCTTTTATTTAATTCTCTGACATACCAGACAACCGAGGAAAATATCTTTCTTGTCAAGGCAGAGACTGAGAGCAGAAAATTTCAACCACAAAAGTACATGCAATCAGTTGAAAATTTGCTTCACATTTTCAGATTTCGGAATCTGGTGCCGAAATTTGTCAATTAAGACTGAATCCTACCAGTTTTGAGTTCTAGCATTCAGAAAAACAAAATTCACACAATGTGTGCCTATCTGGTAACGTTGTCTCTGAATTTCTGTTTTTTTTGCACTCATCACTGCAAGGTCTAATTTCTCCTAAATTTCGAACTCCTCCCAAAAAATATATAGCGAAAATGCAAACAAATTCAGAATCGAAATGTAACTTTTTCCTCTTCCTTGAGAAAATTCAGAAGAGAACTTGAACATTTTTTTCTCTTCATTGAGAAAATTACGAACTAAAGTGGAACTTTCTCTCTTCTTAGGAAAACTCAGAACTGAAGTTTAACTTGTTCTATCTTCTACCGAAAATTCAGGGTCGAAGTTTAACATTTTTTCTCTTCTCTTGAAAAAAAAAAAATCAGAATCGAACCTTAGCATTTTCTAACTTCAATGGAAAAATCTAGAAGAGAAGTTGAACTTATTTCCTTTATTCAAAAATTCAGAACAGAAGTGGAACTTTTTTGTCAATCACAGAACCGGAGTATATATTTTTCTCTTCTTTGAAAAAAAAATCAGAATTGAAGTGTAACATTTTTTTCTTCTCCGGAAAAATTCAGAAGAGAACTTGAACTTTTCTTCTCTTCTTTGAGAAAATTCATAGCTTAAGTGGAACATTTTTCTTCTTTGAGGGGACTCAGAACGGATGAGTAACTTTTTTTTCTTCTATGGAAAATTCAGAATTGAACTTTAACATTTTTTCTCTTCCATGGAAAAACTTCAGAATCAAACCCTAGCATTTTTTTCACTTCCATGAAAGAATCCCGAAGAGAACTTGAACCTTTTTTCTCCTTTGAAAAATTCAGAACAGAAGTAGAACTTTATTATCTTCGTTCTTCACTTCCTTGAGAAACCTCAGAGCTAAAGTGGAACTCTTTCTTCTTTAGGAAAACTCAGAACTGAAGGATAACTTTTTTTGCCTTCTTCAGAAAAAATTCAGAGTCGAAGCGTAACCTTTTCAATCTTCAACCGAAATTCAGAATTAAAGTTTAAAATTTCTCTCTTCTTAGGAAAATTCAGAATTCAAGTGTAACTTTTTCTATTTTCTACCGAAAATTCAGAGTTGAAGTTTAACATTTATCTGTTCTTTGGAAAAATTTCCGAATCGAAATACAACTTTTTCTATCTTCTACCAAAAATTCAGAAGTGAAGCGAGACTTCTTTCTCTTCATTAAGAAAATTCAGAATTGAAATAGAACTATTTCTATTCTTTGGAAAAAATTTGGAATCGAAATGTACCTTTTTTTTATCTTCCTTGAGAAAATTCAGAAGAGAACTTGAACTTTTTTTCTCTTCTTTGAGAAAGCTCCAAAATTAATTGGAACTTCTCCTTCTTTAGAAAAACTCAGAACCGAACTGTAATTTTTTTTCTCTCTTCTTTGGAAAATTTCTGAATCGAACTTGTAATTTTTCTTTCTTTTGATATATTCAGAAGAGAACTTGAACTTTTTTATTCTTTGAAATAATTCAGAACTGAAGTATAACTTCAGTTAACTACATTAAGTTAACTACATTTAAGCTAGGTTCATTTAACTTAGGTTGGCATGAGCATTCAGAACTTAAGTCAAACTTTTTTCTTCGCTGAGGGAACTCATAACTGATGTGTAATGTTTTTCTCTTCTATGGAAAATTCAGAATTGAAGTTTAACATTTTTCCTCTTCTCTGGAAAAAAAAAATCAGAAACAAACCTTAGTATTTCTTTTTCACTTTGACGGAAAAATCCAGAAAAAAACTTGAACTTTATTTTCTTCTTTGAAAAATTCAGAACATTAGTGAAACCTTTTTTTTATCTTCGTTCTTCCCTTCTTTGAGAAAACTCAGAACTAAAGTGGAACTCTTTCTTCTTTAGTAAAACTCAGAACTGTAGGATAACTTTTTTCCCTTCTTCCGAAAAAATTCACGGTCGAAGTATAATTTTTTAAATATTAGTTCAGTCAGTTAGCTACATTATTCTATATTCTCTTCTTCGGAAAAATCCAGAACAGATCTTGATCTTTTTCTCTTCTTTGAGAAGATTCAGAATCAAAGTTTAACATCTTTCTCTTCCTTGGAGAAAATTCAAAATGAAAGTTTAAAATTTCTATTCCAAGAGAACTTCAAGAAAATTCGGAACTTAAGTGGAGCTTTCTCTCTTCGGAAAAAATTCTCTTCGATGGCAAATTTTTGGTTCTCTTGGTGCGCTATCTAATGTCAGGCACCCAAGGGCGCCGACAGAAAATTTTACAGTGGGGCCAAACACCAAATTATCAGCGGTGGTTGGGTGACAGGGAATATATTTCAGGATTTTTTTTTTTCGTAGGAATAAGTTCATTTTTAAATACTTTTAGGAAAAAACTTTCAAATAAAAAGAGCAACTAAATTGCCTGCAAAATAAAACAAAATACAGTAAATTTTAAACCGCAAGGATTCCTGACAAAAGGATCAATTCGTTTAATCAACAATATATTTAATTATTATGTATTTAATTTTAAAAGAAAACCAAACTAAAACCAAAATTACAAAAATATTGCTTT
The DNA here is from genome assembly GCF_049724085.1 of Artemia sp. Qi Xiang Cuo. Taxonomy (NCBI): domain Eukaryota; kingdom Metazoa; phylum Arthropoda; class Branchiopoda; order Anostraca; family Artemiidae; genus Artemia; species Artemia sp. Qi Xiang Cuo. Next base: position 89,232,619 of record NC_142795.1, on the reverse strand, counting down.
CGTAGATTATAACAGATATAGACTTGCCTTTATACACTTTCCTATGCCTTAGAATAGTTTATACAAGGGGTAGAGATACTCAAAAATCATCCTGCCTGCACAGATACCACGTTTTGATTTTATAACGGCCATGTAAAATGTACCTCTTTCATAACAGGACACTTCTTCCCTTCGAACTTAAATCCATTATATCTTCATACATTTAGAAAAAAAATAGAATAGCGAAAGAAAAACAAAATTTCAACTTACTATCCAGCTGTCAAACTGACCCTCTTTCTTTTTATTGTCCTATTCAACTAAAAAAGTGAACACGTTCAAAAAAAAATTTGTCACAAGAGAATCTTATCAAACAGTTTGTCAAAAAAAACTGGAAGTAAAGAGTGACTTGGACCAATATTCACCCAAACTAAAAATTTAATTCTCATGGCAATTGCTACACCGGCAGTATTGGCTTTTTATGCTAATTCTAAATATTTTAAATTCTTTTAGTTTATTTTTCCCCATCTAAAACCGAAAATCTCAGAAAATTGGCCTGATTTTTGAAAAAAATGAACCACCCCCCCCCCCAAAAAAAAGCAAGCGATCTTATTGAAAAAACTATTTATTAGGTATATCATATCAAAGAACCCGACCGTAGAGATTTCAAGCTCCAATCTTCAAAATGTGGAATTCGCATTTTTTTATTTGTTTTGTTTTTTTCCCAGGGATGACTGTATCCAAGATAATTGGGAGGGAGCTCATTCAAACGTAAATTTTAAGCTCCTTTTTAAGTAAGCATACAGATTGGACCAGGGGAAAGTCTTGTTTTCTTGCTATTTTAGGACACAAAACTACGACTCTACCCCGAAGAGGATGAATTTGCAATCAATTTAAGATTCTGAGAAGCTAATTGATTTAAAAGTATGAATAAATATATTTTAAGCTTTCCAGTTGTAAAAGAAGTAATGCCACACGATGGCAGTACAGGATTCAACAAAGTTGATTCGCTTTATTTGTAATGAATTTAGGCGATGTTTGGCGATCTGTAATTGTGAATCAGCTATAACGAGGGGGGTGAGTCAGTGTTTAGGTGGGGGTAGGGTAGATTCCTAAAAAATTACATTTTAATGGACAAACTGCTTACTCTTCACGAGGCTTCAGATAAATGTTGAAAGAGGTAGGGGGAGTAGGAATTAATTAAATTGTTTTGCTATAGAGCAAAAATGTTACATTCCCATTTCTACCAGCACAGAGGTGGAAAAGGCAAGGCAGGTCATCATCAGCCCCGCCAGGAAATTTCTTTGGGGTGGCAAATACTGCAAGGAACTTAGTTTTCAACAATTTTAAATGGTGTTATTTTCTTTTTTCTATTTCTATGAAGTACTTCAATGTATTTGAACAAACCTATGTAATGTATTTACCGATAAGAAAAATCCTATTTTGGGGGTTGCGATGGTTGCAGTTATGTAGAAGATTAAAATTCTCATAGAATTCCCATCCACACAAACAATAATACTTCTGTTCTTCCAACTGAAATCATTTTATAGTAATTTTAACAAGGACTTCTAATCAAAATTACTATTCATCGCCAATTTTTTAAGTATATTCAAATTTTATCCAAAAATTGAAATTGAAAATTTCAACGTAGGACGGTACTAATACACGTACAATTATGTATTTACACATTTTAGAAGCAATTAACCAGGGATTTAAGGGACAGGTACCTCAAATTATATCTTGGTTAGGCCTGGGTATGATTTGGAAAACATCAGAAATTAAATAAAAAAAGAGCTTTTCAACTGAAAGCAAGAAACAGATCTGAAACCTATTTGAAAAGATTATTCTATATATGAAGCGGGCTGTCTCCTCCTTAGCTCCTTACTCCTTACTGTGAAGTTTGGCTTTTTTTCCAAATTTTAAAGAAAACTTGCAATTGGAAAGATAAGATTTTTTGAAGCATTAAAAATACTTTTGTTTAATAAGCAAGGTGTTGAGAAGGGGACAGTCCCATTTATATACAAAGTAATTTATATTTGCTTTAAGTTTTAAACTTGCTTCTTACTTTCGTTGAAAACCCTTTTCTGTTTGTTTAATTACATTTCACGAAACTGTAAAGTTTTATGAATAGCCTACGGTACTTTTGGTAACGCAGAAAAAACGATCAATGTTTCAAGGATCTCTGTTTGGATTTTGATGAGTAATCAAACAGTTCGTGGTAATGAACTGAGCGACCCGGCTCAATAGTAACCGAAACTCCGAAAAACTGAATTTTTATACCAATTGATATATCAAAAGAATTGGCTTATTATGCTGATTCCAAGTATATATTTTTCATTAAGTTTAGTTTGACCCATCAAATGCTACGAGCCTGGGAAAATTTGTCTGATTGTCAAAAAAGGGGGAATTTTGAAAAAGATTCAGGGTATCAAAGAACCCCACTGTAGTGGTTTCAAGCTCATATCTGCAAAAATGTGGAATTTTGTAATTTTTGCCAGACTAAAGATCAGTGATGCGTGTTTATTTGTTTGTTGTTTTTTGTTTCAGGGGGGACCGTATGACCCAGTGGTCCTAGACCGTCGAGAGAGGGTTCATTCTAATGGAAATAAAAGATTCCAATGCTCTTTTTAAGTGACAAAAATGATTGGAGGGCAACTAGGCCCCCTCCCACGTCACCTTTTTCCAAAATCGTCCGATAAAAATTTTGAGATAGCTTTTTTCTTCAGCATAGTTGAAAGGCCCAATAACTATGTCTTTAGAGATAAAATGACCCCCTACAGCCCCCAGGCGAAAGGTTTTTAAGTTATAGAATTTACCTATTGTTTTATTTATTATTGGGAATATGCATAAATTTTTCGGGTGGGGAGGGGAGGAATTTTCTGCTGGGAGGATTTTACACGGGGATAATTTTCCATGGAGAGAGAAGTGTCCAGGGGGGTGAACTTTTCAGAGGAAATTTTATACTTGGTGAATTTGTCTGAATTCCTATACAAAATTTCTTTATATGTCTTGCTTTGTCTTTACCGATTCGATTTTAGGGGTTGAGATGTTAAAGGTAATTGTTCGGGGTAAATTTTCGCCAAGATTGAATTGCCCAGAGGACATTTTTGTGGGGAGGGGATTTTTCCGTGGAGGGGGACCAGGTATCCTGGCGTTATTAAAAAAAACAGTGAGAAATTCAATTAAAAAAACAAGTTTTTTCAACTGAAAGTAAGGAGCAACATTAAAACTTTTTATCGGATGTTTTTACGGATATTTTTTAACAATATCGACAGTTTTGAACTTTATTATCAAACACCAAAATATTTAATGCCTTTACATTCAATTGTTTATAAAAAGTAACGTAAAGTCGCAGTTTGTTAAAAGTAAAACATTAAAACTAAGATTAAGAAAATCAAATAAAAATTTTAGTTCATATTTTTAATTTAATTTGAATACCAAAAACCAATGTATTTGACACCTTTATACTTCATAGCTGTAAAAAATTAAATCTTTTTAAAAAGTGATAACTAAATATAATCACTCTTGGAAATAAGAATAAATAATAATAAAACACAAAAAACATATCCGTTCAAGGGGAAAATAAAAAATACCCATCATTCCGTTCAGGAGAAACATTTCTGATTATAGTGGCTTCAAATATCAGCTCATGGGTACTCTGGCAATGCAAGCAAAAGTTGACGGCATATTTGTACCGAAATTACCACTTCTTAAGTTCATTTACTTGTGTTTTCTTTAATTATACAAACTCTCTTATGTACTAATAACTGCACTAATTACTAATAAACAAATACATATTTAGGATCACCATATAAAGCTGATTCTTTGATTGAATGTTATTAATAGTAAGGCTCTTACACTTAGTTATAGGGTCAAACTCTATTGGCAGGCAGTCAACAATGGGATAACACACATTTTTTCCATGGTTTTTCCATATTCCGCTTTTTTCTTTTCGTTTCCTTATAATTACTTTATAGTCACAAATTTCCAGGGCGGGCCATGGCCCCCCTAACCCCCTCCCCTGCCGGTGCCCATGCAGGTACCTGTCGTCACTGGACAAATGGAGAGTAACTGTTGCTCAATATTAACAAAACTTTGCTGTAATAAATATTGTATTTTATCGTAATAATTAGTTCTTGCTAGTCAGAAAAATTGAGCAAACATTGAGAAATGTCGAAATAAATAAACTATGAAAGAAAAGTCTAAAACACTTTATGCGTTCTTTTTGCTATCTAAAAAATGTGGGATAATTGGCTATTGTTTAACTATTGTCTATTAGACTAGACTGCAATGAACATGGTGAATAACCTTTCATTTAGTAATAATTGCCATTCAGGGTAGTCAGTACGAATCATAACAGCTAAAGTTAAGCAACTTAATATATGAACATATTAATTTTCCCACTATTTCAATGTTAAGAAAATATAAGATGTTTTACAGAGTGCCAGGTCTTAAATTATATTTTTAGGGTCCTTATATTGCCCAAGGTATTAGATAGAACCACCAATTATCTATTTGGTTCACAGGAACAGTGTCCAACAAATAGCCAAAACCTCGCTATTGATGTAATAGCCTGAAATATAATAGCCAAAAGCTTGCCATTCGTATAATAGCCATATACAGTAATAGCCAAATAATATAGATATAATAACCAAAAGCTCGCCATTGATATAATAGCCAAATATAGTATTAGCCAAGTAATATACATAATAGCCAGATATAGTAATAGCCAAATAAAATAGACGTAATAGCCAAAAGTTCGTCATTGATGTAATTCCTTATCCTCCTCACACTTCAGAAAAGTTTGTGAACTTTAAACACTGTGCTCTTGAATTTCGGATTCAGATTATGGATAGACAGAATATATATATACAGAATATAATTGAGAAAGAGGTAATAGAGTTTGACTTAGGGATCAGTCAGAACAGCAGTCCCTTGATCACAACCTTCAATCGCAGGATCGGTCAAAAACATTGTCAGGGAAGTCCACTGTTCGCCCAGTCTCTGTGAAACGGTCACAAGTTCCAACCAGTGAGCCACGAACGGTTATAAAAGTGCATGCTAAGCTTCTTCACAAAACTTCAAAAATTTACTGGGACATTTTGCGCTATTTGTAACGTATGTGTGAATGTAATTACTGAATCTGAGGATCAGTTAGTACTCATGTAACTAGTAATCATTTTGTAGTAACTTATCCAAAGAATGAGCTAGTGTATATGACTGTTTTGGACCGGGGTTTTTGTAGAAGTCTTGAAGTATGCTACATGATGTATGACTAAATTCATTTATTTAGAACATGTTACCTAGTTAGCGATATCACCTTTAGAAATTCATGTGAAAATCCGGCCACTCATGAGATCGTGATGTTTACTCGGTTTTCCTATAAATCCTTAATAGTGAACGCAACATGTACTGAAAAATTGGCTGAGACTCAAAATAAATTGGAGTGAATTATGACAAAGTATTATTTTAGGACAAAAAGTACTACTTTCATGAAACAGTATTAAAAGTGGAAGAATGGGGGAAAGTATTCAAAAAACTCTAGTTTGATCAAAATTGTTAAAATTAATACTTTTATACCACCCATGACAACTATAAAGTAAACTTCAAAAAGGGTAGCCTCTTATGAACGTCGCCTCTTAGTGAAAGAGGTGTTACACTCCAGCTTTTCTCCCAGACCTCTTGTGCCAGAGATGGGATGAAAAGGGTTGGTAATCGCAGCAAGAGGTAATGGCTATTGTAACTGCGTGATTGAATAATAATGGCCGGAGCAATAGCCGGTTAATTACAAAAACCTTAAGTACAAAAAGTGGGCATTTGGCCGATAATAAATCGCATGTCATTCAATACCCGGGAATAATACTACCAAAGCGAATGTATGCTCTTCTGATTTACACCTCTAACTGGAAGACTTTGTCAAAAAATAAATATACAGACTTACTAAAATAAAACCTAGGGTGTACTGACTTCACAGCACATGTTGTATCTCTCAGAAAGCGACGTGTCCCACATAATTCCGCCAAACTTGGCACAGTCCCAAAAACGCTTGGCCTAGTTCTGCCACGCCTAGCACGAACCATCTGGTGTACTTGACTTCTCACAGAGAGAGTGACCCCTAATATAAAATAAAAAAAACCTTTGGTAAAACCAAAAGTCCAAACAACCAAGATTGCTAAGTTGGATAAAATTTTGTATGGGGAATTATAATTCTTTAAAGTGTAATTTCCTTTTCTTTCAGTTACCACCTATGGCACAATCTGTAAGCTTTTCATTTTATATTAGAAAACAATATGGCTTATCACTATTTACGTTGTTTTTTAGGCTCTCGGAAGCTTTTATTTTGTAGACCAGTCCCTTGAACATCGAATATCTATTTGGGATTTTAATGAAGAAAGATATTTGCCACTGAAAGAAAGAAGGACGTCTCTTAGTAGCGATTTCTACGATGGAAGGTTCAAAAAGGTCAAATTTCCACCCGAATTGTCACCAGAGGTAAGCACCATTGTTCAGTTTTGCTAAAATAACATATATCCATGAGAAGTGAAAATAAATTCTTGCTTTTATACACATGCATCGGGAACTTAAAAGAATCTCCAATAATATTGATCAAAAAGCATTCAACTAAGTACGTGTGAGTGAGAGGACGGCGTCCTTTTATTTAAAGAGCTGTGATTTTTATAGAATGGTATTTGTCAAATATCCCGAAAACATTCAAATTCCTGATCTGTTTGATGTGAGTGAAACCGGTTTGTATCTCTCCATTTGGTTTTAATTAGCTTAGTCTCAGTAAGAAAAACTACGATGCAGGTATATTTTAATTAAATATTTAATATGTAGAGGTGATTAGGTTAGGTATTTAATATAATGCGTTCTGGGCCGTCTGCTCTCCATAATTTGCTTCTGTAGTTTCCATATTTTTGTTGCTAAAGTATTATATTTTCATCATATTTTGGTATATTTCATTAGGCCTGCACCTAACTTCACTTCTTGGGTGTTTTTGGGATATTTAAAAAGTACTTATAAAATACAAACGTAAATTAAGGGGCACCAAGAGCTCTTGGGAAAGTTTTTTTTTATTTGGAACAGACCTCCCATCTACAAGATATCCCCTAGCATTCATAATTTGTTGTATTTGTTGTAATTTGTATTCCGGGTATGTTTACCCGGAATAACTTAATATATAGACACTGTCTGCATAAATAATCTTTGTTGCAGTAGCTGCCCAAGTACTTTTCAAGATAGGCGTTAACAAGGATTTTATGACTGCGTTTCGACCTTGAATTACGATTAAATAAAAAAAACAAGTTTTTTTAACTGAAAGTAAGGAACGACGTTAAAACTTAAAACGAACAGAAATTATTCCGTATATGAAAGGGCTGTCCCCTCCTCAGCGCTTCGCTCTTTACGCTAAAATATTTTATTGTTTTAAAAAATAAAGTTGTAAGAAAAAGTCAAAGTTCATTATTTAAAGCAAGGCATTAAGGAGCGCGCAGCCCCCTTTACATTAACGGAAAGAGTTCCGTCATCAGCAAGCTTCAGCATTACTGTAAACTTACAGTTAAAAAAACTCTTTCTTTTATTTTATTGTCTTGAGTTTTTGTATAAGTGCAGGTTTTTGTTCTTGCTCCTCATACATAAATTATAAAAAAAAAATTTGCATATTATATTTGGTTAAATGGCTTTCTCGAAACTTGTTTAATTTTATTTACGAACGTTTTTATTAGTAATAAATATACGTAACTTAGAATTAACTTACGTAACGAACTTCTATATTCATAAATTTTTAACACGTATATTAGGGGGTTCGCCCTCTAGTCAATACCCTGCTCTTTAAACTATAGTTCGAATTTTTTTTCCAGTTCTTTAAAAATGACCTCTTAATCACAATCAGTTGATCAGTTGAAAAACTTGTTTTTTTTTATTTAATTACTTATATTTTTATTTAATAATTCTTGGAAATACGGCGCCCCCTTCATGGCAATGTACCTTCACCCATAAAAACTTACTTCATGGACAGATCCTTCCATATAGCCCCCGACCCTCTCCTTCCCCCACCTACCAGAAAAAATCTCCTCTGAAAAAGTCTGTATACTTCCCAATAACCAATACTATATGTTAACATTGAGTAAAGTTCATAACTTTCAGCCCTCCCCCTGGGGACTTTGGGGGATCAAGTCATCCTAAAAGACATATTTATCATATTTTCGACCATGCTGAACAAAACGGCTATCTCAAAATTTTGATCGGGTGACTTTGGGAAAAAAATGAGCGTGGGAGGGGGCCTAGTTGCCCTCCATTTTTTTTGGTCACTTAAAAAGGGCACTAGAACTTTTAATTTCTGTTCCAATGAGCCCTCTCCCGATATTCTAGGACCACTGGGTCGATACGATCACCCCTGGGAAAAAAAAACAAGAAAACAAACACACAAATAAAAACGGACCCGTAATCTTTCTTCTGGCAAAAAATGGAAAATTCCACATTTTTGTAGATAGGAGCTTGAAACCTCTACAGTAGGGTTCTCTGATACGCTGAATATGATGGTATGATTTTCATTAAGGTTCTATAACTTTTAGTAGGTCTTTCCCCCTTTTTTCGAAAATCAGCCAAATTTTCTCAGGCACGTAACTTTTGATGGGTAAGATTAAACTTAATGAAACTTATATATTTGAAATCAGAATTAAAATCTTATTCTTTTGATGTATCTATTGGTATCAAAATCCCGTTTTTTAGAGTTTCAGTTACTATTGAGCCGGGTCGCTCCTTACTTACAGTTCGTTACCACGAACTGTTTGATTGTTGACAATATGTAACTTGACCACTGTCTAATAAACCGTAATTCTGACGGGATCCGAACATTAAAATGTTGCTTTTTTGTCAGTGTGACAATTTACATATTGGAAGACGAAGACAAGATTTTCAGAATTGAATTAGATTACTTTTAAAATACCCGGACACCACCTTTGTAAAACTTTTGTAAATCCATGAATTAAATTCCCAACATCCATAAATGACTATGTACCGTCTTCACTGTATTATGGCATTAAACCATTTTTTTTATCCAGCCCCGCTCATCATAAATGTGGGTTCCTGAAATGAAAACCTTTTTACTTGTTTTTTTTTGTATATATATATATATATATATTTTTTATCTTCATTTCCGTTTTAGCCTCTTCTTCTTAGAATTTGTTTGAAAGAGTTCTCTTTAGAGTCAATGCTGGAAATCTCTCCCCATCAGGGCTATATCCGGGGGGATATAACGGCTTTGAACCATCCCCCCTCCACAAAGCATTCCCCAACTCGTAAATTGGCCGTAAAAATGTAGGGAAAAAGACGATTTCTCTAAAAAATGGAACATCAATGTTACCCTTACTCGCAAATTTGTCTTGAAATGGGGGTAAAAAACTGAAACTCCTTGGAACAAATATTATTTTTATTCCCCCCGAACAAAAATACTTTTGGTCCCCCCTCCCCTGACAAAAAACCTGCATATGGCCTGCTCCCAATATTACCATTGATACGTTTAATTTTACCGTACCTGTATATAGGGGTTACGGCACTACTATAAAGCCCTCAGAATGGTCCACAGGACTCCCTGCTTCCCGGAAAAATCAAATTATTGGCCCCTTTGAGAATAAGAAATGAAAAATAATTCTGAAGAAAAGTTTCGCGATTATAAGTTAAATACCGGACAAAAACAACTAAACTTGTAGTGCAAATTTCTACATTAAAAGAAACGCACGTACTAGCATCGACTCCCTTTGAGTTTAGGGCTCAAATGCTCTTCACCCCTGAGCAGCCTTGGTGACTTTTCAATCTAACAAAGAGAGGCCATATGTTTTGTTTCAATCGAGAGAAGTTGTTAATCCTCCTTGAGGAGAAAACTTACCATTTGATCGATTTTCTCCTTCGAGGCGGTCAAATACATCCATTTTTTTTAAGAATAGGAAGCTATGTAATCTATACGTCTGTACGAAATACTAAAGGTCATATCTTGAGAAGACCTATAGGATTTGACAGTTCTCCCACCGAAGGCAACTGCTCTTTAGCAAACACTTATCAAGACGACCGTTGACATTGACACTGACCGTTGACGACCGTTGACATCGACAAAAAAAAACAGAAGAGCAAAATTGACAACTCAGGCAACTGAAAAGTATTGCAAAGAAGCCCGGGGCAACAAATTAATTAAAATATTGGGGAAGGGGTGCAAGGATATTTTCACTCTTAAAGGTGAGGGTTCAAAAATGTATTTTTCAAAATCTAGGGGAAGAAACAATATTGTTTTGATTGTTTTCACATAAAATACCAATAAAGGTCAGTGACACCAAAGGGACCAGGGGGGGGGGGGGGTTGGAATTGTTATTTAGGAGACCACACTGTCTTTTCTTCACGTGCAAATAACAGTTTGATAGGGACAAATCCTTCTATTTGCCAGTGAAACAGCAATACGAATATCTGAATATTTCAATCACATATACAGTACCAAATACAGTATACAGTTCGGTCACACATATGTATATGTGGCCAAAATATCCAGAATTTTTTGTTGTCATTTAACTGTCAGATAAAAGGATTTGTCCCTGTTGAACTGTTATTTTTACAATAGGGACTGGAAAGCTGGACAATATAAAAAAAAGATCTTGCCCTCCTCAACATTTTTGTGAATAGCTGCCCCTGAAAAAGGTATTTTCAAAATATAGGAAGAAAATTTTACCCATCCTTAAATTTTGAAAAATAATATTTCTACTAATCAGTGTCCCTAAATATACCTATTATATGTCTGATGGAAAAATACATGCGTTTGGGGAAACGCACCATAATCAGGATGTTTAATCCCCATAACAGTGTATGCATCTCTACCACTACTCGGGGAAATATTTTCTGACGAGAGGCATTAGGCTACGTATAGAGTGGGGTAAGGGAAAGAAAAAAAGAAGATGGCTTTTGAGGAGAAATTTGCAGGGAACAAAAATTTTTCAGATATTTGTTATCTGTTCCTTTCTTAAATTTCTCACACGAATTTCGTAATCACCATAAAAGTAACGAAGCACAAGATAAAACTTAAAGAAAAATACTAGACTTAAGACGATTCAAATGTCGCAACGTCTCGCATAAGTTAAAATGAATTGTAATAGAATCAATCTATGCGAGTATTTAATGAGAAACGGAAGCGTGTGTTTATCATGAGTTTCCATTACTTCTCACATAAATTATTGCTTACTAATTAATAATTAAGGTGTTTTGGAACAGAAATGTGAATTTTAATGTTGGAAATGTACATAATATAATTTTATAAACATAGTATTAAGCAAGGCCGTATCCAGGGGCTGGGGTTGTGAGTTTGAATCCCCCCCCCGAAATCTTTGTCTGACCCGTAAAAAAAGTAACAAAATGAAAATAAACAATTTTTTGATGCCTTTTTTAAAGTTTTTTTTGTAAGCCCCCCACCCAAAAAAATTCTTGTGTACCCCCCCCCCCAGAAAAAATCCTGGATACAGCCCTGGTATTAAGCATTATACAAATATGTTTTAGCGCCTTGTATGTAGGCACAAAAGCAGAGACGGGGTGGGGGCGTTGGATCCGCGTCTTCGCTCCAAAATGACAAGATTTTTACCATTGTTCCTAAGTAGTGAGGGGCCAATCTATTTAATGATGCCCATAGGAAATTAACATGGAATTTTAAAGACGGTCATAGCAGATTAGCATGGGATTTCTACGATGCCCTGTTTCCACGACAACCATGTGACGTCACTACAGCCCTGGAAAGATTCCGACAACATGCACTGGCAAGATTCCAGGATTCCAGGTGTTCAGTATGTTTTACAATGAGTCATCAGAGTGTGGTTGGTATAATAGACAAGTACCAATAAGTAGAGCTACTAGTCCCTCGCACCTGTGCAATACGGTTCCTGTTTCTACCAGCCAGCTGGCAAGAATCCCGTGACACATACTCGCGCTTTAAATAGGTCCATGGGAAAATAGCATAGGATTTTAAACGGTTTGATAGGGAGTCTATAAGTGGAGCTACTAGCCACTCAAGCCGTCACACCTGTGCAATGCGGCTCCTGTTTCCAGGTGTAATATACTTGACGTAATTTTATTTCAGATGGCGAGATTCCCACGACACACCCCTCTGGACTTCAATGACGTCACGCGACTTACCCCGTTTTAAACGGTCATGTGTAATATGGATGACGCAATTTTCTGTAACCTTGCGACAGGACCGGTGGGAAATCCCCGCTTGTAACTCAACGACAGCACACACCTTACACAATGTAATATAAGTAATTATATAACTCATATGCACTCCCAAATTTTTTATACATTGAACCTTTTTGGCGTACCTTTTCGGCAACAGAATCAAAGCAACTCCGACGAATTTATTACCGGTATGCTAAATATCTTCTTGGCCTCTCCCCTTGGGCAAGTAATTCTTGGGCTAATAGAAAATACGGTTTAATTGACCCCAATGCTGCCATAGGCAGATGCATTGTAGCTTACAATAGGGGAATAAATGGACACCCATGGTGTTCCCTTTTAAAACAATAGGTCTTTCACGTTTACTGTTTTGTGTTTGACGGAATAATTACACATGATTGTCATAGTGATTGTCTGGTTTATTACTATGCTTGCGTGCTTGTTCCATAATTTTTATCTTTGTTCTGTTCGTGCTTGTCTATGTGCTTGTTACATTGGTTCTGTCATTTTTTGGTTTATTACTATGCTTGTGCGATTTCTCTATGAGCTTTTATTTCGTTTTATTTGTCATTATCCGTCTTTTTCTTTCGCTTTTGTTTTTTCTTTTTTTCTTCTTTTTTTATATACTCCGTTCATCAAGGTATTTCAACGGGTTATAAATAAATTCAATTCAATTCAATTCAATGACGGTTTACACATCTTATGTAAGGACGGTGAACATCTTACGTGATGACAGTGCACACATCACTGTCACATAATACTTTTTTGACATTTCATTTTTCGTCAAAACGTTCAAGGCATTTTTTTCTTTTAACTTAATGACGGCACACACTTTATGTAAGGTCGGCATTTGTTGCGCATTGACGGTGCATATGCTGCGTAATGGCAGCGCTCACATCACTGTCACATAATACTTCTTTGATATTTTATTTTTAGCCGAAACGTACAAAGCGTTTTTTTCTTTCTTCGACCTCGCTAGGATTCGAAAGGTCAATTTCCTTCCATTGGAACGACGCTCCAAGCAACAAAACGAAACTGCTATTTCAAAAATTCTGTATCGACAACTACATTCTAAAAATAAACTATTGCGCGATACCTGATATTTCCAACTTTTCGCATACGCTAGAACAGCGTGTTTACTGCCAAAATTTGGCACTTACTCAAAGAATATATATTTCCAGGCACAATTGCTCTCAAGGTATTTTTAGTAATAAAGGGGAGAGGCATGCTTAAATTATGTAAACACCTAGCTAATTTAAGATTCGTCCTAAACAATAAATCTAAAGGATTAGGGTTATTGTACATACAAATTTTTAATAAAAGCAAATTTACAACAATATTAAAGCTGAGAAAAAACATTTCGAAAAACACAACAAACAAAAATAAAACGTAAAAAAAGGCTTATAAAGGATTGTAATATAGGCAAAAAGAACCGTGTATTATAGAAAAGCGGATATTAGAGTTAAATTTAAGCCATATTAAGGGATTTTAACAAAAATGCTTCGTTACTTTGAGCAAAGACTACGAGTATTTCACACCATTATATTCATAACAATAAGCCCCCCCATTAGCAATCATTTTCAGAGTGCACGTTGATATTAGAGTTAAATTTAAGCCACATTAAGAGCTTTTTAACGAAAATGCATCGTTTCTTAGACTGGGATGTTAGATGTCAGTCCCCCTCGGCCGAAAAACGTCTTTTAGCACCTCCACCTCAACTTTTAAGTGTAAGAACATATTACTCCAAGACAATACACGCCACCCTGGCAAACTATGGATGGCATACGGCACCCTCCGGCACTCTCGTTATTCCAAAAGTAATTACAGATATTTTCATAATAAAAAATATGCTTTTAAATCTATTGATTTATGTTTTAGCAATCCACCCTCAATATGATTCCTTCATGACAATTCACGCCATCATCGCAAACTATTGATGGCACACGTCACCCTTTGGCTCCCCTCAGCATTCTTAAGACATTTTTCAGGGTTTTTATTTCTTGTTAAAATTATGCTTTCAATCCATTGACTCGCAAAAAACTCGAGTCAATAGACTGAAAGAATAATTTTAACAAGAAAAAAAAACTAAAAATGTCTTAGGAATGCTGAGAGGAACCAGAGGGTGTCGTGTACCATCCATAGTTGGCGACGGTGGTGTATTGTCTTGGAGTAATATGTTTTTACACTTAAAAGTTAAGGTGGATGTGTAAAGCATTTTTTCGGCAGAGGGGGACTGAAATATAACATCCCAGTCAAAGAAACGATGCTTTTTCGTTATAAAGCTCTTAATATGGCTTAAAATTAGCTCTAATATCTATGCACCCTCTGGAAATGATTGCCAGGGGAGAGGGATGGGGGTGTAGTTTAGTCCTGTTAGTTGGAGCGTTGTTCCAATGGAGAGAAATTGACCTTTCGAGTCTTAGCGAGGTCAAAGAAAGAAAAAAAACGTTTTGTATGTTTCGGCTGAAAATAAGATATCAAAGCAGTATGATGTGACAGTGATGGGAGCGCTGCCATTACGCAACATTTGCACCATCATTACGCAACGTGTGCTGACTTTATATAAAGTGTGCGCTGTCATTAAGTTAAAAGAAAGAAAAAATGCCTTGAACGTTTCAACGAAAAATGAAATGTCAAAAAAGTATTATGAAACAGTGATGTGTGCACTGTCATTACGTAAGATGTGCATCATCCTTACATAAGATATGTGAACCATCATTGCGTAAGGTGTGGCTGTTTTTTGCGTTAATCCATATTACAATCCGTATTAAAAATTGCGTCATGCATATTACACTTGACGGTTTAAAATGGGTTAAGTCGTGTGACGTCATTGGAGTCCAGAGGGGTGTGTCATATGAATCTCGCCATCTGAAATAAGATTGCGTCAAGTATATTACACCTGGAAACAGTAGCTGCATTGCACAGGTGTGACGGCTTGAGGGGCATGAAGCACCACTTATAAACTCCCTATCTGACAGTTTAAAAGCCTATGATATTTTTCTATGGACTTATTTAAAGCGCAAGGGTGTGTCAAGGATTTCTTGCCAGTTCGCCGGTAGAAACAGGGACCGTATTGCACAGGTGCAAGAGACTAATAGCTCCACTTATTGCTATTTGTGTATTATACAAACCACACTCTGATGACTCATACTAAAACATACTAAAACACCTGGAATCCCGGGAATCTTGCTAGGGCATGTTGTCGCAATCTTGCCAGCACTGTCGTGACGTCACAGGGCTGTCGTGGAAACAGGGCGTCGTAGAAATCCCCTATTAATCTGCTATGGGCGTCTTTAAAATCCTATGTTAATTTCCTATGGGCGTCTTTAAATAGACTGACCCCTCACCACTTTCCTATGGTTACCTTTTTGTATTTTTTATATAGTTCATCTTTTTTCGATACTATGATGGCCTTAAGCCCTCTTCTGAAAGGTTGTAAAATTAAAAAATAAATAGTCTTCTTATGCGTTGTACATACTAATTATTCAAAATTATTCGTTGAATTGTAATTTTTCCTTCTTTCTTTATTTTATTAAGATATAATCTAAATATATCCTAATAGAAGAATAGATATAAATGTACAATTAAAAGCTCACAGTATTGACCTGAGTTTTCTAAGAAAGACATTTGTCGACGAGTATTTTTTCTCTAAAAGACGTTCTACTCTCATAAAAGAGAGATTATACTTTGTTTCGAGATAGTACCAATAAAATTTATTAGTAAGGAAGTTTTTGTTGGCATTTTATGTAGCAATGAAAACAGTCCTTATGTCCATCCTGTTTTTATTTGCAAAATCTCAGAAGCAGGCTTTTGCGAAAGGGTGGTCTAGGTGGGCCATACTCGTTTTCAACATTTCATATATATTTCTCCATGCTGGTGGAGAACGGCTCTTACTGTTTCGTAGTTGTTTTTCTAAATCGTTCCTTCCCCTGCCCGAAAAAAAATCATACTCCTCTGAAAAAGAAAACACTGAACAAATTTGTACATTCATTAGGTTCTCACAAAGCTCCCCAAGGACAAAGCTCCTATATCACAGAAATTTCTACCGGAACGTCCCTCCCCATCCTTCAAACACCTACGGCCTATCACCACACGAATTCCTGCCTTACAGTGACGCCGGTTGGAGGGAAGCAAAAAACCGTTCGTCTTCCGTTTTTTACCGAAAAATACTTACCGATATTTCGATTTTTACCTTTTTTTTACCGATATTTTGAAAAATATTTTTTGTTTGGTATTTTACTGAAAAAAACCCCTTTTTGATGACTTCATTTGAGAAAAAAAACCAGTAAATTTTTAATATATTTACCACCTCTCCTCCCAACATTGTTGTGAATTGGCGCCGCTCTTGCCATATGTTGTAAATAATTAGAAGAGGCTGCCCTACGATCTTTAAACCAGGTGAAGACGGTTATTTAGGTTTGCTTCTCTGTTACCACCGATGATTTTCGCACCTTTCTTATTAGATGTCTTGTCGCTATTTTTAGCTATTTACCTGCTTGCCGGTAATACACCCGTTATAATGGCTATACCCGGTATATTACCCGGCATAATGGCTATACCCGGTATAGTTATTTACCTACTTGCGGATTGCAATACTTTACGTTATTTAGTATCTGTTAAGGCATTTAATGTCTAATTTAAATTTGAAATTGTTAATTGCAGAAATGCTGGTGCAGGAAAGGCTTTCTCCATTCAAAATGGCGAATAGATGAAATCCATTTTAATTTTGTGAATATACACATGTTCCACGATACTTCCAACCTGGTTGCACTTGAAAGTTCTCCTTCGGTATATGCAGACTGTAGACAGAGGGCATTAAACTATACGCTAGACTAGTAAGTGCATTTTCTGTAGTTTCAAATTAGAAGATATACTAATCCAGGGAAATTGCCTAAGGACAGTCTTAGGTACCTGCTTGACTGATCGTATCTCAACCAACAAGCTGTAAAAGAAGTGTGGTTGGATACCACTTTCTAGGGCTATAAAAGAAAAAGCTTAACATGGTTGGGACAGTTGAAGTTCTGCAGGTCAAGGATGACACACTGGCAAAGATTGTGCTATTTAGCCATGCTTCTGGGTCCGAACAAAAAACAGATCGTCCCAAATGAATAATAGTAGGTCATAAGAAAGGAGTTGAAAGATTCACAGGAGACAATAAAAATGACGTTTTGAGTAGATGTTGGGGGGGGGGGGGCATGCACAGTTGTGTTGGCCTCAGCTGACTCAGTCTGTTGCTAGTAGTAATCTTCTAATGGGAAAATATCCTGGTTTTGTTGGTGTTTTCTAATTTTGTTTTTGTGCATGAGGCATATGATTAACAGCCTTTTAGTATGAATTTTAATTATTAAACAGTTCGTGGGAACGAACTGTAAGTAAGGAGCGACTCGGCGGAATAGTAGTCGAAACTCTAAAAAAATGCAATTTTGAAAACATGCGATTCATGAAAAGAATTAACTTTTCAGGGTAATTCCAAGTATATAAAATTCGTATGTTTTAATATTTCCCATCAGTACCTACGAGCCTGAGAAAAGCCCCTTTTTTCGAAAACGGGGGAAATACCCCAGGTGTTTTTCTGCCTCATCTGGCATCTGAAATTCAGATGTTACTTGGGAATTAATACACTGGATACTTTATTTTTGAATAATTTTAGAACTTCGAAGACTTAATCTTTTTCTGGGGAGAGGCTTGGGTTTCCTCAAAAGAAATATAAAATGTAATATTTAAAAAGATGGGATTTGAGATATTGATATTTGGGAATATCAGATTTGGGGAATTTTCGTTCAAAGTTAGAAGGGTTAGAGTTGAAGCCTCTAAGATAGAGGGTTATAAATATTAGAACTTCTACCAGTTATACCCTTTGTTTGATATGAGCATATTTATACCTTTTGAAGAATTTGGCGAGTCAAAAATTAATGAGCATTGTGAAATTGTACCCCTCCCCGTGTGGTGTGGGAGGTGCGTACCCCTCCCACACCACAAAATCGGTAAAACTGAGTTGGATCAGGCTCGTTCCCGGGAACTTTTTAAGAAGAAACTAAATTGACGATTTAAATATGAAACGACCAGAAAATCAGATGAATATAGGATTTTGGGTGGCACGGACAATGACCCCTCTCCTCCGAGTGAAAGGATGATATTTTTAACATGAGATTATTTCAACTTTCATAGGGCACACAAGCTCATAAATTGATACTATGAATGCCCTACCATTTTGTGAAATTTGGATTTACCGTTATGTATATATAAAACAAAAATAATAATTAAGATACGTAGTTCACGTTAAACTGCGTAAACATTTGCTACTTTGGAGACCCAAATTGAAACTAAAATCATGTATTTTTTCAAGGTTAAACTTTGTGGTATAATTGGTTAGTATATTATCGCAACTCCTGTAGAGTAAAATATTAGACAGTGTATCTTGCTATGAATTAATTTAGTCAAGTTTTCATATAAGGATTTAAGAATAAAATCTTCCAATACGATTAAAAAAAATGAATATTGCTAAATTTGAAATTTAATGAGTTTTTCCTGCGGGATCCCCATGACTCCCCAAACCTGGAACCGGTATTAATTTTGTAGTCATTTTTGGGGAATGTCTCAGTACGTGCTGCTTATCTACATGTTTTGTGAAGAAAAAAGGAAGTAATGAAATGCTGCATATATGAAAAGTTGACGAAGTTAAAAAAAAAAGTTAAAAACACAAGAAAGCTTTCTCAGGTAATTTACTTCAATGCTTTTTTTTTGTTAATAATATTCTTTTTTCTAGTATAGATGATTTTGAAGCCGCACCAACATTCATCTTTGGAGATTTTAATTTTAGGACAGATGTCAAGTCTGCTGTTCAGGTATGTTTTGCCAATATCCTACAACTTATTGTAGTATTTATTCCCTTGTATTTCAAGATAATTATACATTTTAAACTCTCTCTTAGTTTTGTTCCCCATTCAGCAATGCTTTATCTAGGGAGGGGGGTTGTCGAGTTTGAACTCACCCCCCCCCCCATCTATGCCTGACTCGTTAAAAAGTAACAAAAGTGCATATAAACAAATTTTGATGCGTTTTGTTGTTTTGTTTAACCCTTCGAACAAAAATCCTGAACACGCCTATGTTATTCAGTGCCAGTTTTTTGTGCAAATGATAAGAAAGATATTTTGAAAGTTGAATGAAGACTGCGGTCGCTTTAGTTTCCTAAAATTGTAATTGAATAGTAAAAGTCATCTATCTTTTGGCCAGTAAAAGACTAATGATAGTCTTATGAAATGATTTTTTATTTTCTGAAGGCTGCCTATGGACTTTTCTGCTCCAATGAGAGCATGCTTTTTTTTTGCGTCGGTTATATTTTAGTAAAGTGCTAGCTATTAATATTTTATATATTATATATATATATATATATATATATATATATATATATATATATATATATATATATATATATATATATATATATATATATACATATATATATAACTCATAATCTGTGAAGCAGTCATTTCTGTTCGTTTTAAGTTTCGAGTTTGCTCTTTACTTTCCCAAAAAAACGTTTTTTTTTGTTTTTTTTTTAATTAATTTATGTCAAAACGAGTTTGTAAGAATTACATTGTTTAGTTACAAAAGGATTTTTCCAGGAGGATATGTTCAAAAACGGAACATTCCAGGAGGGAAGGGGGGTTAGAAACCAGAAAGTTTTCTTACGGTAAATATTGACAAAATTCTCCTAGCCGTGTTTCTCTATGCTAGAATACAAGATATAGTCAGTCTTTTTTTTTTTAATTTCTCACTCTGAATCTCAAATTTAGCCCTCAAAATTCATTAATGCAATTTTTAGGACTAACCTTGCCTTTTGAATCAAGTTATTTAACGATTTTTCCTTATATTTAATCTTTATTTTTAACTTTACGAGTTATACTTAATCACTCACGTTAAGCCGTGAAAGCAGGTCAGCAAATCAAAAAGTTACATTTTACATTTCCTTCAAAGGAAAGCTACACATTCTTAAGCTGTTTCGTACCTTGTGTTTTTAGTTTTTTGTGGATGATTTATTACTCGTGTTTCTTTTTTTGAATTTGGTGCCCGAAAAATCAAATTTCTGTTTTTTTATTTTGGTGTTAAATTTCAATTGTTACATGATGTCACATGAAGGTCTTTTTGAAAAAATTAAATTTGGGGTTTTTCCTAATTATTTAAAATATATTTGAAAGGCCGCATCCAGGGTGGTAGGGGGTTTGATCCCCTCCCATATCCATACAAAATCCCAAAAATCCATACAAACAAACTTTTGGTGGATTTTCTAAGCTTTTTTGTGAACCTCCCCCTCCCCCGCAAAAAATAACCTTCGCCGATCCAAAATCCAGGATACGACCTTGTATATATGGGTGTGGTACTTTCCAATTAACCAATCCGTGCAATCACATTTTATTTTTACTGTCCTTGGTATTTTACAGAAAGATCGATTTTCTATTCTTTTCAGAAATTCCATTTGTCTTTAGTTGCATGAATTTACTTAAATCATTTACATTTGAATTAGATTTCTCAAACCGCTCCGTTGACATATCTCTCCTCCGTGTTCCCATGGAAATGATTTAAGAATCTTATCCCGTCTCTGTGGGGATCCTATTAATATTGCATCAAGATTAAAAATACTGGGAGACAGGCATAAAGGGGGAAAATAAATCTTAATTTTTCTCTTTGTTAATTATTCGTTAATTCAGGATCTGACGAAATCACTACGGCCAAAGAGTATACCAGACAATCATGATCACCGTGTCTCGTTTTCTGACGATCTTGATAGAGTAAGTATACTACTTTTATTATACTGTATAGCATCGATCAAGACTACAAAAGCCATTTCATGAATACTTTAGAGCAGCGGTCGGGGAACTTTTTTAATCATTACCCCAAAATGTTTTTGTGTAAGTTGATATTACCCCATCGCGAAGAGCAAGAAAAAACGAAATCGCCTCTTTTTAGCATATTTCATATTATAGCCCCTCATGATAATTTTGAAAAGAAAACAATAACTAAAAATTTAATTTAGACACCATTTATTCAATTTATGAATGTAAAACCTAGTACTAGTAATACATAACGATAAGAATAGTACTATACGTAATATATATAACAAATTGAAACCTATTGGGATACCATTGAGGGTTGACACTTTTGGATACTATAACAAATTATAATAATGATAACGGTGGTACAAACAAAGATCAGAATTGAACAAATTTGAAAAAAAAAATAATTGAAAACATTCTTCCTTCGTGTTTTGGAGAAATGATGTTGTTTTATGTTCGATACAATTGCTTCAAAATTGGGAATTTTTATGTAAGAGCGATTTGAATACTTCGGCGTTTAATCGCTTTCTGTTCTTCGTTTTTATGCTCATTAGAGTGGAAAAGCCTTGTTCGCACACATATGTTGTTTCAAATGACAGCAATTTTTAACCACCTCTTCATGTTCAATTTGGAAAGCCTTTGTAGCTTTTGATATCCAAAAAGACGACAGGTTTGGTTCACTCTCAAATTGTCACCGTGTTTCAGTATTAAATCGAAGTTCAAGAATTGCTTCTGCCGAGCCTGAACATTCTTCTGCTTTCATAGCAATTTCACATTTAAAAGAATCTACAATCCAACTGACAGTATATGTATCAAGATCTGAAAAGTAATCTGAAAACCGCTTTTTGAATTTGATAAGATGTCTTACAATTGTATCTTTGATGTCAGCAAAAGTAATATTTTCGCAATCTTCCAAAAACAAAGCTAACCTTGAAAAAGAAGCTATCTTATTCTGTTCTACTTTTTGTCTCCAATACTGCAGCTTTAATCCAAACGCTGACACTATTTCTCTCGCTGAAATGATATTAATATTCTTTCCTTGCCATTCTTTTTTTAATATATTCATATCCTCAAAAATGCCCAATAAATATGCGGGTTATGAAACCCAGGAAGTTTTTAAACTTATCTGCGAGAATATATTTTTGATCAACCATAAAAATTTCGACTTCAGTTTTGAGAGTCCAAACTCGATTTGGTACATTTCCATGAGAGAGCCACCTTGCTTCTGTATAATAAAGTAGGTCCATATATTCAGCTTTACCGTCCTGACATAATTCACGAAATAGCCACGTGTTTAGTGCATGTCCCTTGATAAAATTTACAATCTTGATGACATCATGCATGACGGCTTCCAGTGTAGGTTCTAAATATTTGACCATAAGGGCCTGGCGATGGATCAAACAGTGAGTAACTTCAATATTTGGGTTATTTTTTTACGAAAGCTGAAAAACCATTTATATGACGCAGCATAGCTGGAGCTCCATCCAAAGACACAGAAATACAGTTTTCTCATTTTAAACTTTGGGCATTGAACTATTCATTTACTTTATTATAGACATCAATTCCACGAGATCTCAACTCGAGAGGAGAACCAAACAGCAATTCCTCTTCAAAAGTATCTGCACCATTGGTGATGGATCATACAGCGAGTAACTTCAATATTTGGGTTATTTTTTTACGAACGCTGAAAAACCATTTATATGACCCAGCATAGCCGGAGCTCCATCATAAGACACAGAAATACGGTTTTTCCATTTTAAACTTTGCGCATTGAACTATTCATTTACTTTATTATAGACATCAATTCCACGAGATCTCAACTCAAGAGGAGGACCAAACAGCAGTTCCTCTTCAAAAGTATCTGCACCATTGGCGATGGATCATACAGCGAATAACTTCAATATTTTGATTATTTTCTTACGAAAGCTGAAAAACCATTTATATAACCCAGCATAGCTGGAGCTCCATCCAAAGACACAGAAATACGGTTTTCCCATTTTAAACTTTGCGCATTGAACTATTCATTTACTTTATTATCGACGTCAATTCCACGAGATCTCAACTCGAGAGGAGAACCAAACAGCAATTCCTCTTCAAAAGTATCTGCACCATCGGTGATGGATCATACAGAGAATAACTTCAATATTTGGATTATTTTTTTACGAAAGCTGAAAAACCATTTATATGACCCAGCATAGCTGGAGCTCCATCCAAAGATACAGAAATACGGTTTTCCCATTTTAAACTTTGCGCATTGAACTATTCATTTACTTTATTATAGACGTCAATTCCACGAGATCTCAACTCGAGAGGAGAACCAAACAGCAATTCCTCTTCAAAAGTATTTGCACCATTGGCGATGGATCATACAGCGAATAACTTCAATAATTGGATTATTTTTTTACGAAAGCTGAAAAACCATTTATATGACCCAGCATAGCCGGAACTCCATCCAAAGACACAGAAATACGGTTTTCCCATTTTAAACTTTGCGCATTGAACTATTCATTTACTTTATTATAGACGTCAATTCCACGAGATCTCAACTCGAGAGGAGAACCAAACAGCAATTCCTCTTCGAAAGTATCTGCACCATTGGCGATGGATCATACAGCGAATAACTTCAATATTTGGATTATTTTTTTTACGAAAGCTGAAAAACCATTTATATGACCCAGCATAGCCGGAGCTCCATCCAAAGACACAGAAATACGGTTTTCCCATTTTAAACTTTGCGCATTGAACTATTCATTCACTTTATTATAGACGTCAATTCCACGAGATCTCAACTCGAGAGGAGAACCAAACAGCAATTCCTCTTCAAAAGTATCTGCACCATTGGCGATGGATCATACAGCGAATAACCTCAATATTTGGATTATTTTTTTACGAAAGCTGAAAAACCCTTTATATGACCGAGCATAGCCGGAGCTCCATCCAAAGACACAGAAATACGGTTTTCCCATTTTAAACTTTGCGCATTGAACTATTCATTTACTTTATTATAGACGTCAATTCCACGAGATCTCAACTCGAGAGGAGAACAAAACAACAATTCCTCTTCAAAAGTATCTGCACCATTGGCGATGGATCATACAGCGAATAACTTCAATATTTTGATTATTTTTTTACGAAAGCTGAAAACCATTTATATGACCCAGCATAGCCGGAGCTACATCCAAAGAAACAGAAATACGGTTTTCCCATTTTAAACTTTGCGCATTGAACTATTCATTTACTTTATTATAGACATCAATTCCACGAGATCTCAACTCGAGAGGAGAACCAAACACCAATTCCTCTTCAAAAGTATTTGCACCATTGGCGATGGATCATACAGCGAATAACTTCAATATTTTGATTATTTTTTTACGAAAGCTGAAAACCATTTATATGACCCAGCATAGCCGGAGCTTCATCCAAAGATACAGAAATACGGTTTTCCCATTTTAAACTTTGCGCATTGAACTATTCATTTACTTTATAATAGACGTCAATTCCACGAGATCTCAACTCGAGACTAGAACAAAACAGCAATTCGTCTTCAAAAGTATCTGCACCATTGTAGCGAACATATATCATTAGCTGTGAATTGCTACTAAAATCAGTTGTCTCATCAAGCTGAATAGCGAAATATTTAGCCTGTTTTAATGCGAAAATAACCTGTTCCTTCACATTTTCTGCTAATATAGAAATTCGTTCTTTCACAATTCTCGCAGACAAGGGCACTGAATTCAGTTCCTTCGCTTATTTTTGACCTTACATAATCTCTGCCATTTTTACAGCAGCTGGTTTAACCAAATCTTCACCAATAGTGTATCGTTTCTTATTTCGAGCAATTAAACAGGCTGCTTGAAAGACAGAAATTCCAGATGAACTTCCAGATAGAAAATATTTTTTTGAGGAGGAAAATCCCCCACAACCGTCAGGGCAAGGGTTTTAAGTTATGCCCTGGGGGCATAAAAGGTTTTTTTAGAAGGCGTTGTTGTAGAAACTTCAAAAAAAGGCTCATTCGATTTGAAATTCAAAAAGCTAGCCCTTGATTCTGAACGCTGATCAAATGTACCAAACAAGTTGCTATTTAATCTTTGTCTTTTAACAGATATTTCTAAATTTGATAAGTATTCTCGCCGTTTGGAAGACAGATGTGAGTGCAAATTATCTAAAAGTTTCTTCAACTGACATTTTTTGAAAGATTCTGAAGTCAGTATCTTCATACATACAACACACCTTGGTTTCATTGTACCATTGTCTTTAATTTGTGTAAAACCGTAATTAAGAAATTCGTCTTGGTATGCTTTTTTTCTAGTTGCTGCCATCTGAAGGGCAACGAAAAATAATCATTAAAATACTTTAATTAACTTTTCAAATTGCGGCTAACCTTTCTTGGTATATTGATGATTAATGATAAAATGGTGGTCTTGTCAGCAACTAACTAGTAAAACTGGCTCTCTGACTCGTCAATGTATTTGTATCTTGACGGCATGGCACAGACTGAGCAGATAGCCGGGGCTGTGCTTTACTGGGCAAAGATTTAACTCGAGCGCAAAGGTTTAACTCGAGAACACTCTAGTGGTGGGGAGCGAGATGGTGTGGCCTGCATATGTTGCTAAATTATTTAAGTTGAAAAAATTATACAGGTTTATAAAATAGCAAATTAAAAATATATACTTTTGACTCACAAAAGTTTCATTTTTACTCCCCAAAATTTTATTTTTACCCCATTTGGGGTAATTTATCCCGGTTTCCCGACCGCTGCTTTAGAGGTAAGCATAGAAGCAGCTTACTTTAGAATATCATTTCGTCACATTTTAGTCAAAACATTTTAAGTTTATTTCTGGTTTAAATCAAAACTTTCCGCAGAGAGTGAATGGTTCGTTAGACACAAGATTACACAGAGTGCTGTTCTGTACCCCCTATAAAATGCTAAGATTTGTGCGATTTTCCTCGAATATTTTCACATTTTTGCACAATTTGTCTATTTTGGGGTTTATATGACAATCTCCAAAGTACAGGTTAGGCTATGTTTGAGTTTATTCAATAAAGCAGTAATGTAATAAAAAAAGAATTTAATTTCCTTTATTCACTGTTTTTTTTCAATATTTGCCTTCTTGATTTCCTTCTTTTCAGGTCTAAATTGTATTAACACTTTTGCTGGTTCTTTACCTCTCTTTCTCGAACTCTGCAATTTTTCGTTCTGCATTTTCATTTGAAAAAAAAAATTTCTCCCATTTCTTTTTTTCAGTTTTACTGTCTCGATTTCCTTCTTTTCAAGTCTGCATTGTATTAAAAATTTCGCTGGTTCTTTATCTCTCTGTCTCGTACTCTGCAATTTATCGTTCTGCAATTTCATTTGAAAATCTGTTTCTCTCATTTTCTATTTTTTCCAGTTCTTACCCTCTTGGTTTCCTTTTTTTCAAGTTTGTATTTTACTAAAACTGTCGCTGGTTTTTTACTGGTTTTCTTGTACTCAGAAATTTTTTATTCTTCAATTTAATTTGAAATCACTTTTTCTCTCATTTTCTGTTTTTTTTTTCATTTTTTACCTTCCTGATCTCCTTCTTTTGCAAGTTTGCATTGTATTAAAACTTTGTCTGTTTTTTTTAAATCTCTTTCTTATACTCTGCCATTGTACGTTCTGCAATTTCATTTGAAAGTTCTTTTCTCTCATTCTTATTTTTTTCAGTTTTTACTCTCTTGATTTCCTTCTCTTCAAGTCTGCATTGTGTTAAAACTTTCGCTGCTTCTTTACCTCTCTTTCTCGTACTCTGCAATTTTTGTTCTGTGATTTCATTTGAAAATCTTTTCCTCACATTTTCTGTTTTTTTTTCAGTTTTTACCTTTTTGATCTCCTTCTTTAAAGTTTGCATTGCATTAAAATTTTCGGTGGTTTTGTTCCTTTCTTTTACTCTGCAATTGTTCGTTAACCAAAGAGTGCTGTTCTCTACCCCCTATAAATGCTAACATTTGTGTGGGTTTCCTCGAATATTTCCACATTTTTGCATAATTTGTCTATTTTGTTGTTTATATGACAATCTCCAAAGTACAGGTTATGCTATGTTTGGGTTTATTCAATAAAGCAGTAATGTGATAAAAAAAAATTGTAATTTTATTTGAAAATTAATTTCCTTCCTTCACTGTTTTTTCTCAATATTTTGCCTTCTTGATTTCCTTCTTTTGAGGTCTGCATTGTATTAAAACTTTTGCTGGTTCTTTAACTCTCTTTCTCGTACTCTGCAATTTTTTGTTCAGTATTTTCATTTGAAAATATTTTTCTCTCATTTCTTTTTTCCGTTTTTACCTTCTCGACTTCCTTGTTTCCAAGTCTGCATTATATTAAAAATTTCACTGGATCTTTATCTCTCTGTCTCGTACTCTGCAATTTTTCGTTCTGCTATTTCATTTGAAAATCTTTTTCTCTCATTTTTTTTTATTTTATTTCAGTTTTTACCCTCTTGATTTCCTTTTTTTCAAGTTTGCATTGTATTAAAACTGTCGCTGGTTTTTTACCTCTCTTTCTTGTATTCCGCAATTTTTCATTCTGCAATTCCATTTGAAAATCTTTTTCTCTCATTTTCTAGTTTTTTTTCAGTTTTTACCTTCTTGATCTCCTTCTTTTCAAGTTTGCGTTGTATTAAACCTTTTTCTGGTTTTTTACCTCTCTTTCTTATACTCTGTGATTGTTTATTCTGCAATTTCATTTGAAAGTTCTTTACTCTCATTCTTATTTTTTTCAGTTTTTACTCTCTCCATTTCCTTCTCTTTAAGTCTGCATTGTGTTAAAACTTTCACTATTTCTTCACCTCTCTTTCTCGTACTCTGCAATTTTTTGTTCTGCAATTCCATTTGAAAATCTTTTTCTCTCATTTCCTGTTTAGTTTTTAGTTTTTACCTTTTTGATCTCCTTCTTTAAATTTTGCATTGCATTAACATTTTCGGTGTTTTTTCTTTCCTATCTTGTACTCTGCAATTGTTCGTTAACCAAAGAACGCTGTTCTCTACCCCCTATAAAATGCTAACATTTGTGTGGGTTTCCTCGAATATTTCCACATTTTTGCATAATTTGTCTATTTTGGAGTTTGTATGATAATCTCCGAAAGTACGGGTTAGGCCATGTTTGGGTTTATTCAATAAAGCAGTGATGTGATAAAAAGAAGAAAAAAAAACGAAAAATGGAATTTTACTTGAAAAATTAATTTCCTTCATTCGCTTTTTTTTTCTCAATATTTACCTTCTTGATTTCCTTCTTTTCCAGTCTGCATTGTATCAAAACTTTCGCTGGGTTTTTTATCTTTCTTTCTCATGCTCTACAGTTTTTCGTTCTGCTATTTCATTTGAAAATCTTTTTCTCTCATTTTCTATTTTTTTCTAGTTCTTGATTTACCCTCTTGATTTCCTTCTTTTGAAGTTTGCACTGTATTAAAACTTTCTCTTGTTTTTGCCTCTCTTTCTTGTACTCTGCAATTTTTCGTTCTGCAATTTCATTGGAAAATGTTTTTCTCTCATTTTCTGTTTTATTTTTCAGTTTTTTCCTTCTTGATCTCCTCTTTTCAAGTTTGATTTGAATTAAAACTTTTGCTGTTTTTTTTACATCTCTTTCTTATACTCTGCAATTGTTCGTTCTGTAATTTCATTTGAAAGTTGTTTTCTCTCATTCTCATTTTTTCAGTTTTTACCCTCTTGATTTCCTTCTTTTCAAGTCCGCATTGTATTAAAACTTTCGCTGGTTCTTTATTTCTCTTTCTCGTACTCTGCAATTTTTCGTTCTGCAATTTCATTTGGAAATATTTTTCTCTTATTTTCTTTTTCTCAGTTTTACCTTCTTGATCTCTTTATTTTCAAGTTTGCTTTGTATTAAAATCTCTGCTGTTTTTTTGTCTCTGTTTCTTATAATCTCCAATTGTTCGTTCTGCAATTCATTTGAAAGTTCTTTTCTCTCATTCTCTGTTTTTTTTCAGTTTTTACCTTCTTGATATCTTACTTTTCAAGTTTGCTTTGCAACACTTTCGGTGTTTTTTCTCTTTCTTTTACTGTGCAATTGTCGTTAACGATAAGGGCGCCTTGTTGACGCAGACGAAATATTTGCAATGCATTTTTACTTACGTCAGTAGTATGTGACCCAAATTGAAAATCGTACTATCCGTTATAACTGTAAAGACGATGAAGAATGTAAATACGGAATGGCAATAAGGAAGTGAAAAAACTGTCTTGTATAACAAATCAGCAAAAAGTCAAAACAAAGCAATTTGGATTTGGCTGACTGTTTCTCTGAAGGTATAGAGTATTTCCGAGGACTTTAGCTAGGCACATAGGCAGATTTTTTTTTTTTTTGGGGGGGAGGGTCGATTGAGGGGTTGCCCCATTTCTGCCACCTGGTTTATCTTGATCTTCATTTTTTTAATTTAGTCTTTGTGGTGTACATCTCTGAGCGCTGCATGTGCCTCACTGTTCCACCAGGCGTCGCACAGTCTCTGCAACGCTAGACACAGTTACACTACTCTTGGCACGCGCCACCTCGTGTACGTAATATGAAAGTCGACGACCCCTTAGACCCCATTACAAAAAAAATTATTTTTTTGATAATCTGAATAAGAAGTGCCCATGAATTTGGAAGAATCTAGGATTTTGGGAGGGAGTACGGGTCCCAAGTACCCCTGCTGCATATACTGAAGACTTCAGAACCTGCACGCATGTCGTATCTTGGCAAACACATGAACTAAAACTTTGAGAAACCATTAAAGTATCGACTGCTACCGTGAAATGTGCAGTCCACGGGGCGCGCCGGGATGTATACCAGGTGGCGGAAAGTGATTGATGAACCATCGGTTCGAGTTAATTATGGGGCCTCAATACTTTGAATATAAAAAAGGGGCTTGTTTTACTTTAATACTGAACCTTCCAAGTAAATCTTTGTTTGTTTGGATGATTTCTTTTGCCGAATGGCCCAATCTTAAAGAGAACCCGAAAAAAAAATGAGTTTGCTATCTGGGAGCCACTGTACTCTGGTATGTGAAATTTACATCAATGTTATAGAGAAAGGGTACCAGCTGGAAGCTCGATAACACTTTTTCAAAGCCTAATATCTTTTGCAGACCCACTGTTGGAGGTTTTGTTCCCCTTACAAGAAAATTGAATGTAGAAGATGTCAGGGTTCTGTAAGGGGAGAGTGAGAATAGCAGCTTGAAAACACCCTACCTTGCACTAATCTTTTGTTTTATTCTGTTCTGGAAGTTTCATTCCTCCAAGGTAAATAATTTTATGGGTTGAAAAAACCAATCTGTTCCAATTGTATCCAGAATTCGCAAAGCAAAAAGTTGGTTTATGCTGAATTTTAGGTTTCTATGCCTGGCAAATAAGCTCGCAAATTCAAACTTGTAAATTTTAGGTTGGTTTGCCAGGCAAACAAGCTTGAATTAAGATTGCAATGAGCTTCGTTTGAGCTTCCTATTAGCTTAATTTTAGGCTTCTATGAAAAGCAAATAAGCTTGAATCAACCTTGAAAAATCTGACCTTGTATCACCCTTGCAAATTTTAGGTTGCTGTGCCAGGCAAACAAGTTTGAATCAAGCTTACAATGAGCTTGCTAAGAGTTTAGATGGCTAAGAGTATGATTCTAGGTTATTATGCCAGGCAAATAAACTTGAAATTTCAACCTTGCAAATTTTAGGTTGCTATGCCAGGCAAATTAGCTTGAATCATGATTGCAACGAGTCCTTTATGAGCATGATTTTAGGCTGCTATGCCAGTAAAATAAGCTTAAAAATCCAACCTTAAATCAGCCTCGCACATTTTAGGTTGCTATGCCAGACAAATAAGCTTGAATCAAGCTTACAATGAGTTTAGTTTTAGCTTGCTGTGAGCTTGATTCAAACAAGCTCAAAGTAATTAAGCTCGGTAAACAAGCTCGAAGCAATCTTGCAAATTCAACCTTTCAAATTGAAAGTTGTTATTCCAGGCAAATAAGCTTGAATCAAGCTGGCAATAATATTGATTTTATGGTTCTGAATTTGGATTGGGAGATATTTCAAGACTGTTTCCAAAGCGATTTTGGACCTTGCCCCACCTAGATTTTTCTAAAATCTTAATGCCCCCCCCCTCGTAATATTTAGATTTTATTATTCAAAATTTGCATGAACGTACCAGGAAATTATTAGGAGTAGTATCTATAAGCGACAGAATAGCCAAAGCCACTGTCAAATATTATACCAGGATTCAAGCTTCTGGGAAACAACAACCTATTATCGCTCTTTGTCATGGGAGCGCTAGGCAGCAGAATTAAATCGGGATTCCATCTTGGCAAGCATTTTTAGCACTCTCTCTATATTCGTCCATGGGCAAAATTCAGGTCAATTCTTTTAAGCTCCCTTCTCCATTGAAGCTTCGTCCATCAAATGTTAGTCTTGAGCTTATGACAAAAAGGAGAATATTCCAGATGAACTAATGAGAGCTGGATTCTTAAGGAAAAAGCTACAGATCTCAAGAATCATTTATTTGTTTACACTGATGGACCTCTAGTAGGGAATAAACCCGCAGCAGCAGAAATAATTCCAGATACTTCCCTGACCATCCGAAAGCCTCTTCCTCTGGACTTCTCAGTTTTGAAGGCTGAACTGGCAGCAATAGTTGAATCACCGATGGCTGCCAGCAATATACCTTCCCGCTTATGTAAGGTAGCCCTCTTCTGAGATTCTCAAACCGCTCTTAAACTTTTAAAAACGATAACCTGGAATTCAAAGGACACTGATTTACACGAGATAAGGAAGCTACTTAATTCTTTATCCAAGATTAACATAGCAGTAGCTTTCCAACATAATATGCCTAGCTATGTACGCATCAACTATAATGAAAAAGTAGACAGTCTTGCTGCAGAGACAGCAAAGTCTATCAACCCAAAAGTTGCTTGAAAGTATTCAATCGCGCTTTGAGATACAATTAGAAACTGCCATCCTTATAGAAAGCCTCCCCCTGATCTGGTTCCAATATTCAAAGAGCGCAAATACGATTGGGCTTATTTCAAAATAAAAAGCTTAGCAATAATATTACGACGAGAAGAATACAGATGAAAGCAACATAATGATCCGAAATGTAGACTCTGCAACTTTGTTGAATAAACCTTCCAAAACCTTTTCTTCAAATGCACGACAAACAAAGGCGAATCCAAAGAAAAATCTTGGGGGGCAATGTGACAAGAGCGCCAATAATTGACCAAATTGACAAGTTTATTATAAAAAGGTGAGAAAAAGAGAGAAAACAAATGACGGCGACAGAAAAAATATTGGGGGGCCCAAGGTCCCCCCGCCCCCTCCTTGGATCCGCCTCGGACGACAAGTACCCTGAAATTTGTAAACCGAATGCCCTAGAACTAAAATATAAACTTCCACCAAGTACTTACCTGATTGTGTATGTACCTTTACTAGCTTCCATGTGTTTTACAGACAGGCATTCAATATTTTCAAAAACCAAGATGTGCTCTGATGTTAATGATTCGTTCTATGGGGGCTAATTGATGATTATGTATTTTGTATTGTTTTTTTTTCTTCATAAGAAAAATAATGTGCTGAGTATGAGCATTGTTACCTTGTGCAGAATAGAGCTAGAGTGAGCTGGAAGAGCATATTGGTATGTGAAAACGTGCAGTTGGAAGCCGAAAGGAGTCTGTTTAGGATTCCAGGTGTTTTTTATATGAAGAAGATGAAGACATGTATTAACCTGAAGGAAGCTTAAAAGTTCATTAACTTGATATCTTTATGGGTTGTCCTCTGGGCATATTTTATTCTAATGAAAAATATTTTGTGAACGCAACACCTTTTATGCAATTTATAACGTCATTGCAGCACTATCATGTATCTTTTTTGCTATTTAAGTTCACTTAAATGGGATGCTATTTGGATGAAAAATGTTTTTTCCCTCAAAATAAAGGCTCCAAAGTATAGTCGGCCGGTTCCACGTCTTTCCCATGACCCACCAAAATGTTGTCATGCCCCACCGGTGGAGACTGCGCCCCACGTCGGGAATCAGAGGGTTAAACCATACAACTTTCAGTTCAGGTGCTTAAAAAAGCATTTGGATGCACGTTTGTTGCACTCATAAATACTTTCAGAATAGAAAAATAAACTTCGGCATAAAGAGCATGGGCTGAGGAGGGGCAGGCCCATCGGTTCAAGCTTTAGTTTTGCTCCTTACTTTCATTTGAAGACTATTTTTATTTATTCTATAAATAATTGAGTCAAGAAATGATGTAAACATGTTTTTACAACTTTCCTTGGATACTGCTGCTTCGAGAAAAACATGTTGTGCATTTTTATGAAGCCAATCTCAATCTGAATTCAATAGCTTCGCTTATAAACCAAAAGTGTTGGCCTACTTACTAAATACTAAATTACTAAATGATATTGATAGGACTTGAATATCTTGTTCTGATCCGAATGGTTTAAACTACCCGATTGTTTTCAATAACCGCAGGAATAATTAAAGCTAAAGCGGATGTATGTAATTTTTACGCAATGTTTTAGGTAAATTTACACTTATAGATTTGGTAGCCTACTTACCGAGGACGCTAAGATAAAAATTTGTCTTGTCCTGGACCCATCTTATGCCTGCTAATGCCTGAAAACATGAAAATCTTAGATAATTTTTTTTTGTTTCTGTCCAAAGCTATGAAAACTTTACACAGGGTCACATTTTGTGTGTGTTACAGTACGTGACTATCTTATATATTTTTTTTTTTGCGCTGCCCTAAATTGTGAAATTTTTAGGGCAGGTTACATTTTATTAGTGTTACAATATTGAATCATCAAAATAGATAAAAGTATGGCACTGGACTTTATAATCCGTACCGATGGTGCTGATCTCCGTTTCCTGGCCTTCAGCCAGGAAGCGTAATGGGGGGAGGGAGTAGCCATCCTGTGCTATTGCACACCGTCCTGTTTACCTTAACCTGATTTTCCAGGTAACCATTTTAGTCTTTTGCTGAGCTTAATTGAGTCATGGCACTGACCCCCGTTCAAACCAAATAACCAGCGACACCAAGACTAAAACCCCGGTTCTGATTACTTTCTGAATAATCTGTATTGTATATAACCAGCGACACCAAGACTAAAACCCCTGTTCTGATTAGTTTCTGAGTAATCTGTATTGTATATAACAAGCGACACCAAGACTAAAACCCCTGTTCTGATTAGTTTCTGAGTAATCTGTATTGTATATAACCAGCGACACCAAGACTAAAACCCCTGTTCTGATTAGTTTCTGAGTAATCTATATTGTATGGTTCAAGAATAGCTTCAATTCAAAATACACGACACGTTTTAAATGGGTCAGTAGAAATATTTTTACTCTGGCGTTAAACCGTTATGACGCATAAGCCTGTAGAAAAAAACCGATGAAATTTGACAGATCACGTAAAAACCGCCATTTTGCGTGAAAACACAGCAGTGTGAATCGAGGGATACGCGCCCCATTTTTTTATATTCTTGTTCCTTGATAGATGTCGTTTTCACATGTCATCGATCTGAGATGGGTAGTGCCAATCAGATTTGTCTATCCTAGTACTACGTCAGGAATTTACTCTGACTGACCAGTAGCAGTGGCGATCTTTCTTCTATTTTACTCATAATTACTTATTTTTCGTTTTAGAATGTCTTATTGGTTGGCAAAAAAGAATTTCAGCACAAGGACCATGAAACGGTTTTTACAACTGAACCTAAATGGGTAAGTCTTTTATAAGAAAAGAAAAAAGCATTTCAGTTAAGTTTATGACGATAGAGGCTTCTGAACTTTGTAAGTAGGCAATAAGAATAACAGTAACCTCGTGGCACAAAAACGGTTTCCTGTAACACCAAGTGGTTTTCAACTCAGAATCAGCAAAACATTTGAACAAGTAAAATGTTGGATTTTGATTCGAACACTTTCTCAGTATTTAAACAGTTATAACTCGAAAACCGCTGGAAATTACAGAAAATCCCTGCCACGTGCCACTAGCTCATTGCTAATGCTTACTTAAGCTTAAGTCTGTTATTGAAAACTGTCAACTCTATTTTTTGAATATATAGTTGTACCCTTTCAATCTTTTTTGGCATACTTACCTTTCTGGTACTGAATACTCACTACCAGGGCCATCACTATCCCCCCCCCAATGTTTTGGTCTCTCGGTGAAAAAATAAGTCGGTAAAATCGTGAAGCGAAGCTCCATGATTTTTCCGACGCCCGCTAAAATTCTTCGTTCGGTTAAATATAGACCACAAAAATACTGACATGTCATATACAAAAAGGTCAAACTTGGTCGATAGAGTGGGCGTTCAGAAGCTGGATTCTGTCTAAGACTCTGTCTAAGTTTCCCGCTCAGAATGGTTGAAAGCTGAAAATAGGAACTATCAAGCAACATTTTCAGAACTGTAAACACCTATTTAGGTGACAATTATGATTGTGAATTGCCTATTTCTGAAATTCCTTGGACTTTCAACTATTCTGAGCAGGAAACTTGGACAGAGTCTGAGACAGAATCTGGCTTCTGAACGCCCATAAACGCAGCAGTTTAATCAATTCCTACCGCGAGTTTACTGATGGTGTTACAATTTTCTATTTGGTTAAATAAAGGGCATTAAAATAGTGACATGATATGTACCGAAACCTGAATCTCGGTCGGTAAATGAGCGGTTTTACAGACTCGTTCAGTTCAGTGATTTTACGTATTGTATTCGAAACGGTCATTATGCCAATTTTTGACAAAAAGTTGGTAAAAACGACCAGACAGTCTGTAAAATCCCTTGCTCCCCCCCCCCCAAACATTTTGGGTTGTAACGACCCTGCTCACTACCATAGGCAGAATCTGGGGAAAGGCAGGGACCTTTGCCCTCTCGGGAACTTATTGCTCACCCAGGAAAATCATAAAAAGAAGCTTAAGCTTATACGGAAGACGATAAATCCCTTCCTAACAAGCAGGTTGACCCCCACCACCTCATCACTCCGTGCTATTGGTTGTATTATTTTCTTCCCGCTGATTATTCCAATGGGGCGTGAAGTCCTGCTCACGTATAGAACTTGATTAAGTTAATTCGTGCAAATTAACTCCTAGACTAGGATGTTATTTAAAAGGTAAAAAAAAAAAAAAAATCTTGAAAACTACTTCAAAATAAATCTTTAAAACGATGTATTCGTTGACCTTTGTATACGGCTTCCTTTAGGTTTGTTCTTTGTAAAGAGGTTGTTAAATATTTAGTCTTTTCAAAGCAAAACCTTCATTTTTTTGTAAATTAATCCCTTCATATTTATTTTTTTAAAAGCATTTCTTTCAAATTATTATTACAACTACTACTACAAGCAATTCACTCCAGCATTAAGCCGCCTGAGGCCGAAACAGCTGCGCCCACTCATCCTACCTCACAATATATTTCAAAGCTTCCCCCTTTGCCCCTCCCGATAAGTTTCAGTTTCTTTTAAATCCTTCCATACGATCTCCCCCCCCCATAACGAGGTAGACATGTTTTTCGTTTGGCTCTTGATGGATAGCCGAAAATTACGATCTTCGGCAATCTGCCACTCTTCATCTGTAAAACTTTTGTTAGCCATCTAAATCTTTCTCTAATTATAGCCTAGAAATTTAAATAAAACCACATATTTTGTATAGCTAGTTGTTTGATATCGGTCAATCAAACAGGTACACAAAATTTTTTTTATATAATTCTTCTGGAAAACGCCTAACAATTCTCCTCCGTCTTCAAAAGCAACCATGTTTTGGAACCAAACCTTACCAGTATCATTATTGTAGCTTCAAATATTCTAATTTTGGATCGCAGATTTATTTTCGTATTTTTCCAAAAATTTTGCAGCTACGAAGAAACACTCTTGACCCTGCCTATTCTACTTTTTACATCTTCACTTCATCCACCTTCATCCCTTCATCCAATAAAGCTGTCCACTTGATCGATCTTCTCGTTATCAAATATAACCTCTTCACCTTCATTTATTTCTAGTCTAGGCGACTTAGTCTTCTTAGAATTAATTTTCAAGCCTATTCTTGCACCCTGAGCAGTAAAAACCTCCAAAAAGTCATTCAAGTTTCTAGTATTTTTGTCTAGGACACTCGAATTGTCTGCAAGATCTAGGTATAGTTGTATATTACCTTCCCACTTGATTCTATGCTCTCTTATAGCCTTTGCTGTATTCCTTAGGACAAAGTCCATCAAATGATCCATATAAATGGGGATAGAACACAACCCTGGCTTAATTCCTCATTCAATACCAATCTAGTTACTAACCTCATTTCTTAACCGCAGCAGCATTAGTTTCGTACACAGCAACATTCACTTTATTATATTCATCTGGTATCAAACAGTTGGTGGTGATGAACTGTAAGTAAGAAGCGATTCGGCTCAACAGTAACGGAAACTCTAGGAAACGCAGTCTTGATACTAATACATACATCAAAACAATCTAATTTTGATGCTTATTTAAAATATGTATAATTCATCAAATTTAATGGTACCCATCAAAAGTTACGAGCCTGAGAAAATTCGCCCAGTTTTTGAAAATAGGGGAAAACACCCCCAATAAATCAAGTGATCTTAATGAAAATGAAACCATCAGATTCAGCATACCAGAGAACCAAACTGTAGAGGTTTCAAGCTCCTATGTACAAAAGTGTGGAATTTTGCATTTTTTGCCTGAAGAAAGATTACGAATGCGTCTTTATTTATTTTTATTTTTTTTGCCAGGAGTGATCGTATCGAACCAATGGTAGTAGAAGATTGAGAGGAGGCTCATTTGGTCGGGAATGAAAAGTTCCAGTGCGCTTTTTAAGTGACCAAAAATATTGGAGGGCAGCTAGCCCCTCTCCCACGCTCATTTTTTCCCCAAAGTCAGCTGATCAAATTTTGAGGTAGCCATTTTTTCAGCATTGTCGATAAGCCTAATAACTATGTCTTTAAGGATGACTTGGCCCCCCGCTGTCCCTGAGGGAAAGGCTATGAACTTTTCCCATTATTTACATATGGTATTGGTTATATTAAAGTATACAGAAGTTTTTAGGGGGGATTTTTCTGATGAAAGGGGGAGGGGGTTACGTGGGAGGATCTTTTCATTGAGGAATTTTTCGTGTGGGAAGGGAATTATCCGTGGAGGGGGAGCCGGATCCCTCAGGATAATTTTCAGAAATTAAATAAAAACAAGTTTTATCGACTGAAAATAAGGAGCAACATTAAAACTTAAAGCGAACAGGAACTATTACGTATATGAGGGGGGTCACCTTCTCCTCAATATCTCGCTAAAGTTTTTTTTTACAGCTTTTAAAAGAGCTTATTATTCTATTTAAAGGACCTTTTTGATTCAGGAGTCATTCTTAAATAACTGGAACAAAAAATCAAACACTAGCGTAAAGAGTGAGGTATATAGGAGATGGCGACCCCCTCATACACGTAATAATTTCTGTTCGTTTCAAGTTTTATTATTGCTCCTTACTTTCAGTTGAAAAACTTGTTTTATTCTTTAATGCTATATAAGGATAGAACCTTGACTAAAGCCCTTTTATCGGCGGAATCGAACGATTGCTCATAATCTTTAAAAATGAGTACTAAAGGGATCTGATGATTCAGGCCCTTCTCAATTACGAATCTAAGAGTTACAATTTGGTCGATGCATCCTCTCCCTTTCCTAAAATCACACTGTTCTTCTATTAAAACTTTATCTACGGTATCCCGAAGTCTAAAACAGATCATTATACTAAGTAATATGCTTTCTACAGAAACCAAACTAATGGCTCTATAATTACCACACTCAATAATATCCCCCTCCTTGTGAAGAGATTTAATTATAGTTTTCCTAAAATCACTAGGTACTTCCCCTTTTTCAAATCATATCAATAATCTTCGGTAATTTGTCTCTACCTTCACGACCCCCATATTTCAAAAGTTCGTTTGCCACATTATCAGCATCCGAGGTCTAATTACTTTTTAATTCTTTTTAGTACTGTCTCTAACTCTTCTTTTCAAAATAAATCTTCCTTCAATTGTCAAAACTTTTTAAATTGTTTTCAATATCATTTCCTATTATTATTTCATCACGGTTTAAACAAATCCTAAGAATGTTCTCCTCGTTCCAACACTTTCGTTATCACTAATTGAGGCATGGTTCCTATCTTTAACAGGGACAAGTCTGGACTGACTACCTCCTCTCAATTTATTAACATACCAGTACAATATTTTACTATTATATCGTCTAGCTGCATCTTTCAGATCCTCATGAATTTTATCCATAGCCTCCATTTCACATCTGCTTAGTTCATATTCCCCACTTTCTGTACATTCCTCTTGTTTTCATATGATCTATCACTCAGATAGTTCTTGTACAAGCCCATTCTCGTTTCTATTAAACATAAAGCTTTTTTACTAACATTCCTAGCTTGCATTCCTAACTTTCTTCCCTAAGACCTCATCAGCAACTTCACAAATTTTTTCCCTAAAATTATTCCATCCGTCTTCTACATTGTCAAATTTTAAACTCTCTAGTTTAGTATTCAACTTTTCCAGGAAAGTTTTTCTCTAATTCTCATCCTGGAGCCTACCAACCTCATAACTTCCCGGGAGGTAGTTACCCTTCCGAATTTGATGAACAAATATTTTAATATTATGCTGTCTAGCAGCATCTTCCGAATTCTTGGCAATTTTGTTCATGGCCTCCACTTTGCACCTCCTTCTATTACCTTCCTCTTATTCTCATAGGATCAATTACTCAAATACTTCTTGTACAAATTCCTCCTCTTTTCTTCCAAGCTTAAAGCGTTTTCGCTTTCTAATTTTCTACCTATCAATGTTTTTTACCTTGTTACGGTTTTAAATGAACGGTTAATAAGCCATTCCTATTTTTATCCTATGTTATCCATCAGAAATTTTTTCCAATCTTTTGCTTTTCTTTGTAAAAACCTTTCAGTTATCCTTTCGATGCTCTCCTCTTTTTACTCGGTCAGCTATCCTTTCGATGCTCTCCTCTTTTTACTCGGTCAATATCCAATTTTTGATATAGAGAATGAGATCTTCTACCCCCGATACATTAACATCTTCACTTTTTTTTTGTCTTCTTTTGTTTTATAGAGACAATGTTACACTGTTTCTCTTTTTTCCCAGGCTACGAGAATTATTGTATTTGGTCTTGTGCGTGCTCTTTTCTAAAAAAAAAGCACGCTGCTTTTTTCTGTATTTTTGTGTTCAGAGCATCGGAGATGATTTCAGTTTGACATTTAAAACCAACCACTTTTAACTAGTTCTCAGCTTCTTCAGTATACTCAAGAATACTGGGAGTATTCTTAATTATAATGAGAATACTTTGAAATAAAGAGAGCCAGAAAGGCCACTTGCCATCATAATATTCAGTCGAAATGGCCACCATTCTTTCGATGGAACCAAAACGAGCTCTATGAATGATCACTGGTGCTTCATATTCATTATTTGATATGCACCATATTTCAAATGCTTTAGGCATATGAAAATTAAGCTGAATGCTCCCACATTGAAAATAAGGTGAAGTCAATTTGCCTTGTGAAGTCAATGTTACGAAACGGCTTCATAAGGTG
Organism: Artemia sp. Qi Xiang Cuo; assembly: GCF_049724085.1. NCBI lineage: Eukaryota > Metazoa > Arthropoda > Branchiopoda > Anostraca > Artemiidae > Artemia > Artemia sp. Qi Xiang Cuo. The sequence goes on along the minus strand of NC_142795.1, from coordinate 89,192,050 downwards.
AGCCACTCTTTTCGTTATGCTACTCATGTTTTTCCTTCTACCAAATGTCAGGCAGCTAAGATTGCTCCAGTCCATATTTTCCATATAAATAGTGCATATGACTAATCAAACATAGGCCTATCCCATTCGAAAAAAAATAAATACTAAGAATGAAAGTCAGTCCTTGTCCTATCCATACCTCTATCCTCATAGTTGGGGATGGAACTCATCCTCATTAATTAAAGCCAGTGTCTGATGTCCTAAAACAAACTGTTTATATCGATTTTACTAACGATTGTTTTTCTAAAACATGTTGATAACAATTGATAGTAAAATATTTTGGCTAGTTCTAGCATTAATTTATCAGGAGACCTTATTAATAGCTACAACCACTCAAGATTGAGCCTCAATTGAGAAGAAAAATCCATGTGGTCTTGAGCTCAGAATTAGTGCCCAAAACTAAATGAATGACGAGTTTAAACTCACAACTTCAGAGCCAGTACAGTGACGAAGAATTGAAAAATGGTCAAATTTAAATGCCTGGATTGAAAAAGAAAACTGGCTCTCAATGGAGAACCAAGTAGCGTCCCGTAGAGATCAAGGAAGTGAAGCTTTCAACAGGATGAAGAGAATTTGACGATCAAACATCTGCTTACTTCATGTAAAACTTATACTCTTCAATAGCAACACTCTGTCTATTCTGGCGTGTATAATTGATTCACGGCAGATTGATAGAAAGCAAGAGTGTTGAATATGGCCTTTGAAAACACATGCCTTGAAAGAATTCTGAACATGATTAAATCTGAAATGTTGATATCTGAAAGATGACTCTTATTGCAATTATAATTTACCCCTGTTGATGACAATATCTAGGCCATTTCTTGACAATAGGAACATTAGAACTCACAAGACAGCAACCATGTAGTGGTAACTTACGAGATCGATGAGGACGGGGTATCCCAAGGACACCCTACGTCGCACATACCAGTCAGATCTCTGCTCTCTTGACACGTTCCTGCGACCCGAGGAAGAAGATATGCTCGTAGTAGCACGATAAAGACTTCTTTTTGGATAAAAACCAAGGTCAAAGTAAGAATTATTGAAGGTTAGCATGCACATTATATCATGCAAGCAGAATTTCATCAAATTTGAAAATATAAATTTTAAATATATAAATATAGTTGGGAGACCCCTGATTTAGACATGATTGTTAAAGATGATTCTGAGCTGCTATCATTTAGAGATTGGCCAATCTTTAGTACTAATTATTTTAGGGCTAATTGACTAATTAGGAATTCAACTTTTTGTTGTTGTCTATCTCAGTTGCCAAGTCATGATGTCGAACTACTAACTGTTTAGATATTGGCCATTTTTAGTGTTTTAAATTTGGACTAACTTTAAATTTAGCAAATGTCTGTATTTATTTCAGTGGCTAAGACATGAAGATGAGCTACGATCATTGAGCACTAGTTGAACTGAGCTTTAGCAGTAATTACTTTAGGGCTGATTGTTTAATTCCAAAATTTTTAGCCATTTTTGTTATTTATTTCAATTATTAAGACATGATGCTGAGCTGTTATCATTTTACGATTGAATAATCATTAGATTATTTTTGTGCTAAACTAAAATAATGATTACTCGTATATATATATATATATATATATATATATATATATACATATATATATATAGCATAAAAAATAGTTATCAAGAAGAAAATAATTATTGTAGTGCTAATTTAGAAATGCAGAGATTTAACTGTTTGTTGTATTCATTGCAGCTGCTGAAACATGATGCTGAGCTGCGACCATTCAAAGATTGGCTTTATGAACTAGAGGTGAATTTTCCTCCTAGCTACCCTTGTCAGGAAGAATCTGACGTCGTCCGATACCTTCCAACAAGGTGCCCAGCATGGTGCGATCGAGTGCTAATGAACAAAAAAGCTAGAGAACTACTTAGTGGAGATTTTCGGTATAACATGATAGGAAAAAAGACGAGTATGGGAGATCATAAGGTATATAGCCTGCTATTTCTTTAACTACTAATTACGAGTCCTAGGAAAAACCAACCAGAATCCAAAAAATCGCAAAGTGTGTCCAGTCTCCTAACTATATTTACCTCGAGGGTTCCCAGCCCTCGAAGGGAAAATATCTTAAACATCTGAGTCTTAGATGTCAGGTGAGGCGGAAAACGCTTGATCCTGCCGCAAGTACAAGTAAGATGAGACATTTTTTCCTTTTGCAAAATGTTTATCACAAGCCCAGATGAGCCGATCCGCACTTTAGAATAAAAAAGCACGCACACAAAAAAAGAAAAATAATCAAAACCAAGCAAGTTTAACAGTCAGGGAAAATTATCGAAATATCAAAAAGGTTGTAAATTTTTTTTTAAACGATCACAAATCAAAGAATTTAAAGAGAATAAAGCAAAATAAAACGCAAGGAAATTTGGTCTTGTGACTAAAACCTGCAAGCTCAAAATTTGTAAATAAACATAAAACAATAGCAAAGTAAACAAAAAGGCTGGGATACTCACTTATTTAAGCAATTAACTATTTACGGGACGAAAGTTCCTGTATATCCTTTAGCGATAAACTTTATTGGGGTAAGAAGGGGGGGATCTTTGTTTAACCAGAACTAGGGAGGGAAGTTCGAAGAGGTGGAGGGAGTGTCTAGGGAAAAGAGAATTTGCCCGTGGGCTATCGAGAGATTTTTGGCGAAACGCAAGGAAATTTGTGTTCTTCTTTCCCTGAGGGTGACCAGATTGGTTCACTAAACAAGGAAGATATAAGGGAGTACAAGTAAGAAGGAGAAGATGTTGCAGTAAGCAGGTTTGAATGCTTGCCCCAAGAGTTTCCAGATGATGACCTAAATTCACCTAGAATTAGTTTTTTTTTTCTTTATTTATTTAGCAATCTTAAAGCACTTAAATAATTCATAAAATCATACTGGCTAATCATGACCAAACAAAAAAATGGCAAAGAAGAGAAAAACGAGGACAATAACAGCCAGTGAAAAGCAGAAGAAAAAGTTATGCAAATATTTCGGTTGAGACTTCCGCTCAACCAATTTCAGTGCAATTATAATAAAAAAAATGCAGATAAAAGTCCAAAGGACTTTTATCTGCATTATCTGCATTTTACCTGCAGGAACGATGAAGGGTAACTGAATAAAAAACTATTGTATTTCAGTTTTGTATTTTTTATTCAGTTACTTCGAAAGGGTCTTTATTTTAGTTTCAGTGTATATTTGAGGTTTTATTTTATATTGTCCTTTGGACTTTTATCAGCATTTTTTTTTTATTATTCTGCATGGAGGACGGTTCAGCAGAGGTCTCAACCGAAATGTTTGCGTAACTTTTTCTTCTGTTTTTCACTGGCTGTTATTGTCCTCGTTTCTCTATGTGTGACTTTTTGTTTTTTTTTAATGCGCTTAAGGAATCCCAAATCTAAATGGAATCCAAAATTCCTTTTGGATCAAGTCCACAAGTAGTTTTAGTTCTTTGGCTCTCACAGTCGATATTGAATTTTTTTTTCTTCGGGTTACACTTCATTTTAATTTTGGTTAAAATTTTCTTGTAAGATATTTCTAAGGTTTCTAAGAAGCCAATTTCAAAGGCTTTGTTTTAATTAGATAACTAAATAATTTAAATGGGTTGCCAGCCGAAAAAATGTGGAACAGGGGTGATGCAGCGTACAATTTGACTGATCATTATTCCCGAATGACATGGATCGGAATTATCTCCATAAGATTTAGGATGAGTTTGCACAGCTCTGTTGGTCACATGCGGCTTTGTGTAGTAATACGTTGCTAGTGGAGCTAGTTGCTATTTTGTTAACTCAAATTTTTATTTAACATATTCACGGAAGAAGGGGTGTCTTCCTAACTTTCCATAGGTGAAACTTCTCATGGAAAATACAGCCACAAGTAGGCATATGAACTATGGAGCGTGGAGTTTCTAGATGTTTCACAAAAGAAAAACCAATATGTTGAAAGATTTTATTATTATTAAAATTTTAGTTAAAATTTTTGAATTATACGAAAAATTCTCAGAGTAAAAAAATGTATGTAAAGTACGTATTCTAATCCTAAAGAAGCTGTTATACCACATAGGAGTCTACAGATGACTCTTATCCAAGAGACTAAAAGCAGACGAATTCTGCTTTGATGAATTTCGTTATATCTGGGAGCTATAATTTCAAGATGAATTCTCCGTATTCTGGGACTCTGGAAAATAAAGGCTCTCCCTGCAAGTTGGACATTATTCACAAAAAATCGGTAATTAGGAAAATGAACGAGGGAAAGGAAATGAATGAATGTCAGTATACTCGTATATGTGTCTTGAAATGAAAATGAATGACAGTCAGGAATGAAAGAAAAATAAATGAAAGTAAGTGTACGCGTTAATGTGTAATGAAATGAAAATGAATGAAAGTCAGAAATGAAATGCAAAAGAAGGACCATCAGGAATGTAAGGAAAATAAATGAAAGTCAGAAATGAAAAACATGAATGAAAGGAAAATAAAAGTCAGGAACAAAAGAAAAATAAAGGTCTGGAATAAAAGGAAAATGAATGAAAGTCAGTGTACTTGTATATATGTAACGCATAAACAGCACACTTTTCGATAGTGAAGAAAAAACTGGGGATTTTCTGTTCTGACTTAAGAATTCCTTACTTCAAATTTTGTTCATTGTTTTTTTTTTATTTGACTTATAATTTCAGCAATAAAAATTAACGCGATATTTCGTGTTCCATGAAAGGGGACAGCACTTTTTCCCTTGATTTTCATGGATAATTCTCCGCTACAATTTTTTTTCTGCTGTTATATAAATATGTCTTAAATTTTTGGTAAAAAAAAAAAAAAAGGATATATGGCTCTTGGATGAATTTTTATTGCCATCGGCAGTGAAACTTACTTTCCATGTCATAACACTTACTGCCATCTATGTCACATTCTTGGTTTCCTTGGGCACCAGTTTTACTTACTTCTAACCCAGTTGTGGGTACACGTGCCCGAAAGATGCTGTAAGTAAAAATCCAGTACAAATTACTACGAGATATCCAACGTTGCTGTCCGAAAGCCAATATGCTGCTTCTTCTGCAAACATATCGATTTATATATTTGGAATTGGCGTTAAAACGAATCTTAAGTGGTGTGTTCATGATTAACCTTAAGATGTTGTAATTGAATTGTAAATTTACTCACTTGACTGCGTCCAAGCTCTTCCTTAATGCAAATTTGGTACCATTTGGCATTCTGCCAATTTTTATTGAAAAACAGTTACAAAATACCTGAAACCTACTAAATTACCGAACTTTTGTCTATGCAAAGATAATTTCTTAAACCAAATTGGCCTGACATAACACAAAGAAAGAAAAACGAGCAAAAATGGAGTTTTTAAAGGCCAAATGAAAATACTAACAAAACACAACAAAGCGAATATTTCGAGGGGACAAACGTTTCTTTTCTTCGGCGCGAAACGAAAAAGTATAATCAATGAGAGTGCCGAAGAAGAAACGAACAAATAAAACGCAGTAAGGCAATGTGAATGTGAAAAAAACAATGAAAAAAAAACCAAAAAAAAATTAAAAGATGAATAAAATTCAATAAAAGCCAAAAATTGTAAGAATTAAAATCAAAAACTTAACAACAATAAAAGTGAGTAATTCACCAACATCCGTGATATGCAAAGAAATTCAAAGTTGAATCGCCATTGACGGATACTAGCAAATAACTGAGAAATAAAAGAAAAACATTCATTCACCCAAACCAAAACAAAACAGCCTTGAATGAGTTTAAGAGCTATGTCATCTGATTCCTGATTTTAATAATTGCATTCCTTGCAGACACTCTTTGAGACTTAAGGGGCTGTTGACGTGTCTGATCCAGTATTGGGAAAGTGGTACAAGGGATATAGCTGGGACTACTAAAGTATCGGCTTCTCTTTTGAGAAAACAGAAATACGACTCATTTATTCTTAAATCACCTGAATCCCTGTTCAAAGCTAGACCTAAATGTTGGTATTTATAAATTTCAACAGCTTCTCTGTAGTGCTGGACAATACCTTTGTCATGCGAAATTAGGCTAGCTTGATTAAACAAAATAGTATGGCCTGGGTTTTCAAAAATGTCCTCTGCAAGGGCAGAGTAAAAATTTTCTGTTTTTTTTTGCTTTTTATGTGTATTATTAATTGAGGTAGAGTGCTGAGTTAATCTATCCGTAAGTCACTGATCAGTTCTTCCGATATACCAAAGACCACGCAAAGAAGGAATTCTGTAGACACTAGAGTTTTCACCTATCGGGATAGGGTCTTTACCTTGATAAATTTGGGAACTGATAGTTTTTCTGGGTCTATAGTAAGTGTAAATGTTTTATTTTTTGAAATGTGGTCTGGAACCCCTTTAAGATATGGGATACCAAGGTACACCGAATTTTCCCTTTGATTTGTGTTTTCTGTGTAACTATCTGATAATCTTTTAATGCGTTTTGCAATTACCGAATTTATTGAAGTAATTGGATAACCATTCCCAAATAAAATATCTCTAAGGTGGTCGTGCACTGAATCCAAGAAGCGTGTTGAACAAACTTGCAATGCTATATCAACTATAGAAGTGACGACTCCTCTTTTCACAGCAGGAGAATGATTAGAGGGATAATTTAAGTAACGGTCACTATGTGTGGGTTTTCTATAGACACCAAACTCGAAACATGTATCATTTCGGTGCACTAGACATCTAAGAAACGAAGACACCTCTCTACCTCTGATTCCTGAGTAAATTTAAGTTTTGGATCCAAGGAATTGAGCAAGTGAAGAAAAGACCCCAGAGACTCGTCACCATGCTCCCACAAATAAAAATATCATCTTTAAAACGAACCCAAAATTCAGGTTTACAAAAACTTTGCAAAATAGCCCTTTCTTCAAGGTCTTCCATGAAGATATCAGCCTGTATTGGTGAAAGGGGGGCATCCATGGAAAGCCCATATTTATGTGTAGCTACCGATCCCACAGAAAAATTTGTCCAGGAATCCCGAAAAGAGCTTTCTTGTCTAAAAGGAAAAGGTGAAATCACAGATCAATTGTACAAAAGGTTTAACCGACGCGGGTGTATGTCTCCTTGCTTTTATGATATTCCTAGAATTTATAAGCCCACTTCGACCCGTTTATTGCTCATTTAATTCTCCTGCAGCACAAATAGGAAAATTCTTATCAGTTTCTTTTCGCCCACTAATTCAGGCTCAAAAATCCTACGTTAAAAATTCAGCTGATTTTGTTTCCAAGGTAAAACATGTTTCGGTCAAACCAAATACAAAAATTGGCAGTTTTGATGCAGATTCAATGTATACCAATTGTAATCCTCAAAAGGCCGAACTGATTTTGGAGCATAAACTTAGTTTTTAACCCATGTATATCAGATAAATATACTCTTTGGAATCAGATACTTCTTTCACTTACAGCGAACCAATTCTTTAATGCGCCCAAATGAAAACGAAGAAAACTAAACGAATATTTCGCCCGTATCTAACAAGGCGTCTTCAGCGTAGAGAAAAAAATAAACTAAAACTAAAAAAATATACATAAAACTAAAATCAACTCACCTAAAAATATAATATACAATTACTTAATATTTACAATTTGAATACAATTACTTAATATTTACAATTTGAAGCTACCTTCGTGAAACCACCTCACAAAAGTAACTGGATTAAACATTTTAAAATTTTCGAAATTTAATATTCGAATAAAAACATAACACAAACATCAATAACAATAAAGATCCTAGAAGAAAACTTGTTAAGGACCAAAAAAAAAAAATAAAAATAAAATAAAGTGACAATGAAAACAATAGAAGAATAAAACATGGGTAATCAAAGCAAATTGGTTAAAAGTTGAAAGATTAAATTGTATTATCAAGTTTTGTTACATTGTTGTACAGCATGCAGAAACTTGTGGCTAGCTCAACACTGGAGAGTATTTTGTTCCATTGAATAATAGATTTGTAAATGGGAGATTGCTGGGCAGCACTAGAAACGCATTTAGGAATTATCAAGGCTCTATTGGATGAACGGAGACAGTGGGCGTCTGAATTATTAATATTATAATAGGTTAGTAGTTGAGGAGGAAGATTATTGCAGAAAACAGGGTAAGCAAGCGATAAGTTTAGTTTTTGTATGATTTGATCTAATGGAGCTATACCAAAATCTGAGTACAAATCATGGGTTGGGTATAGACGGGGAAGCCGAAAAACTGCTTTAATGGCACGGTTTTGGGCAAATTTGAGTTTTTTAGTGAATGACCTTGGTTTGTATTTCCCTAAACTGATCCGCAATAGGAAAAGTAAGGGAAACTAAAAAAATAATAGAGGGTAACTAGGATACGAGGAGGAAGAAAATGATACACACGGTTAATCATAACTACGTGTCGCAAAATTATTCCTGTGATGTAAGAAATATGATTAGAGAATGACAAGCATGAGTCAATAAATACACCGAGAAACCTGGCAACCTCCACTTGTGGGAGGATGTCGGAGGAGTACTTGAGACCAAGAGCAGGCTGGATTACGTGTTTGTTGTAGAGGGTTCTGAATAATACTACTTGACTTTTTTTGCTATTAATGGTCATGTTACTCGTAAGGCACCACGCCTGGACTCTGTTCAGAAGGACTTGGGCAGAGGTTCTTGCTGATGGTAAATTGGTGCCAGTGATGAAGAAGTTGCTGTCATCAGCAAACAGCATAGGATACACTGAAGGGTCCAGGTCCATAACAATATCATTGATATATAGGAGAAATAAAATCGGGCCTAGAACGGAGCCTTGCGGGACACCCTTCCGAACAGGTAAGGGCTGAGAGGGTACTCCACTTAAGCTCACACTCTGTACCCTTCCATATAGATAAGAGTCAAACCAAGAGAGGGGAACACCACGAATACAGTAACTATTTAATTTACTTATTAAGATACTATGATCGACCGTGTCAAAGGCCTTAGAGAGATACAAAAATAAGCCCAATACAGTTTTTTTAAGGTTGAGTTGTGAGCGTATGAACTGTGTGGCGTCAACTAGAGCATTAGAAGTTGAAAATTTCAGCCGAAAGCCATATTAGTGAGAACAAATCAAGGAAACGGAGTGCTGACTGCAAAACAGAAAGGGAGACAGACGTCTGATGATAATTCTCTCGAGCACTTTGGATATAACAGGAAGAATTGAGACTGGGCGATAATTACCTATCTCAGTTGGATCACCCTTTTTGAGAACTGGAACAACAATGGCTGACTTTAGTAAATCAGGGAAAATTCCGTGGGTTAAAGATAGGCTGGCAATATGCTTGATGGGCTCGTAAACAAAAGCAGATTTGGTCTTCAGGAGCTTATTACTTAATCCAAGACAGTCAGGTGTAAAACTAATAGGGAGAGAGCCGATGATTTGAAGTGTTTGATTGCTATCAGTTGGGCAGAAAAACATGGATCTAGAATTGAAGCAAGGGAGTACAGCCTGTAAGGAGGAGCAGGAGTCAGTATGAGGAACATTAGAAAAATAATTATTAAATGCGTCAGGTGCATACAAAGGGTCAATTAATCTGCCATTTGTGTCTTTAAGTAAGTAAGTAAGTTTATATATAACCCGCAATATAAAATAAATGCGGAGTAAAAAAGAAAAACAAAATAATATTATCCATAAGGAAATAATAAGAAACACAACATAAATAACATAACAATATTTATAAATCTCTTATCTGGAAAAAATAAGTGATGGGGTCGCCGGCACATATCTTCCTTGGTGTATTGGTCCTCAGATCCTTAGCGATGTTGTCAAGCAGCACTAGAGGGTCGATAAGTCCAAAATGAGATATAATCTTATTAATTCTTTACAACCTTGGCAAATGTAACAGGAATTTGCAATATTAAAATAGTCACTCTTTAGCTGAAGACGGTCTTTTTGCGTATTAGAGCCTGCAACCAGGAAAGAAAAAGAATTGTACGAGAACAAAAACTATGGTAAGGTTTACATAAGCCTCGGCGGCTGTATCCCCCTCTATTAGGCGAGATTTTACCATACAAGAAGCGAATACACTGCAGAGCACTAGCAACCAAAGACGAGCATGTAGTATCAGAAAATGTAATCCCAAGCCATTTCAACTTTGAGACACACTTGAGCAGCATTGTACCCACATGTAAAGGAGGAGCTGGTTTAGAAATATTAAAAATAGAAACTCGCATTTTGAAGCATTTACAGAAAGCCCAATCATACTTAAAGCATTAATCAGAATGTTTAGACTTTTTGTGAGGCCTGACCTAGTATGACTAACTAGCAGAACATCATCAGCATAGGCAATGTGACTAACAGCAGTATTTTCGAAAAACACAGTAGGAGACAGCATTCGCAAACAGTCTGCAAGCACAGTTTTAAAAATATATGGAGACAGCAAACCACATTGCCTGACTCCCTTCTTTACTGAGATAGGTTCGGATATATCAGACATCCATTTTAACTTGACCAACGAATTATAAGACCAATACTGTAGAACTTTTGCTACGGAAAAATTGACTCCTACTTTAACTAAGCAGTGAAGCGCTTGCGAATGTACAACGTTGCCAAAAGCGCCCGAGATATCAACCGAGTAAAAATAAAGTGGCATTTTTTTGCATTTTGCCGAGACTAGCAACTAACCAAGTATATGATGGGCTTGAGAACAACCAAAACCGGCTCGATGAAAAGTATTATGCAATAAGGAAGAAAACATGGACTGGATATTAAATGTAGAAAAAACGCGAGTAAAATGAGCAACCACACTTGCTGCTAATAATTACATTGGACCAAGACTTTCGATCCGAGGGGCCATCCAAACCATTCAGGCGGGCTTGACGCAAAGAAGATCAAAAGTGACGTTTCGAATTTTGCTTAATTTTAAATACTTCACTAGACTTGGGCCAATCACAAGCAATCCAAAGGCGAAGCCAAAACTGCACACATTCCATAATGGTTTTCTGGTGCCAAATCTAACACTTTCAACAGGTTGAACGTGTTAGCCTGAAACTGAAGCAGCTGCCTTCAAATAATGTACAATCTGGTAATAGCAACAATTTAAATCAATCTTAGCTGTCGATGACCTTACAGAGGTTTGTAAAAGTTGAAAAGGAACTTTCAGGCTTGATAATAACGAGCAAAAAACATACAAATAAGCTTCAGAATTTACTCGTTTCCAATTTGGCTTATCAAACCATTTATTATGGTAAGAAAAATGGTTATAAGCCAGTAGAGTAGACGACTCAATTTCGCAAGCTAAAGGCAAGTGATCATCCTCCATTTTATCATCCAAAACAATAACAGGAGAAATCACGAGTGATCCACTTGAAACTATAATATGATCAAGATTTGATCTAGAACCATCACGGTTATGAATGTAGGTAAACTGTTTATCTTTATTAACTAACTGATAGCCGCTAGGCAAAGCATCAAAAAACAGGTCACTTCTTTCAGATTGAGACAGAAGATTGGCATTGATATCACCAGCCACAATCCAATTTAGTTCCTGATTCGTCACTGTTAGCAGACGAGTTCTGAGTCGCTTACAAGAACCTGCAAAGACAAATAGGGAAAAAATGTTCTAGCAATTACATGTCATACAAACATTGAAGAAAACGGAATTACTATATTTTGTTACTAGTAAATTATGATCAGAGGAAATGAGCTCAAATTTCTTAGTAAGGCAAACTAAAGTTGCTAAACCTATAGAGGGTCTACCGTGGGTTTTTTTTAGCTTCACGTACAAACGTCTGGTGGGTGGGCGACCGTTTAAGAGTATCTGTATTGGCTTTAGTTAGAAAATGTTCCTGCAGGAAAAATATGTCATAATCAAGAGGCTCATCAATAAGAAGATCTTTGTCTTTGGTTCCGTTAATATTAAGTGAAACAAAGCGAAATCTATTGCCACTAGCAATCATTTTTTATCCTTATTCAGAGCTTTTTTTAACACTGGGCATCTGAGACTATAGGAAACATGATTTCTCCCGCAGTTGGCACAATTCGGGCCTTCAGTGCACCGATTATTGCGTGTGTTACCATGTCCACCAGCGCACCGTGAACACTTTTGATTAGTCAATGGGAGTGGGCAATTTCCGAAATTTCGTTCGGCGATTGACAACGGTAACATCTAGGAGGTAACTTTTGGAAAGGTCTAATTTTAAAAAGCTCGTATCCCAAATGCAAACCCTCATTTATAGCTTTATTTAAGGCAGCATCGTCTAGAAATTCAGGGCGGAAGGATCTGGAACTCCCAATTTTATTTGTATCAACAAGACCGGGAATCATACTAATAAGCTCTGATTTTAGCAGAAGAACAGGGATGTTACTCACAATACCAAACACTTTTTGATTAAGGACATAAGAGGATACATTTAGCTGACTAGTTGCAGCGGCGACGAGAGAGACGGCTGAGGCTTTATCGCGGGTATGGACTACCCTTCTTTTCTTGACAGAATCAGATCTCACACTTACGATACCATCATGACCATCCAGGGTATCAAGGGTCTCTTTGCGCTCAATAGGATATTTGAGGTCAGTAGGTGGGTTTTTTAGAATAACTGCATATGACGGTTTTGAAGAGACAGAACACTCTTGCATTAACGACGGAGGACATCCAATTGTTCCAGGCAGGAGAGCTCTCACACACTCAGGCAAAGAGCGCAGCTCAGACAAACAGGAGTTTACACGGCAACTCAACGCACAAAAAGCATCGGCAGGAATAAGTGGTACTTCAGTAGTTTGGCGGATAACAAAGACTGGCAGACCAACATAATCAGCATCATACTTTGCGATAGTATCGATAATATCGGAGACACTATTAATTAACGCATTTGTTCCCACTCTCTTAGGCTGAATTTCCCCAGGATGGCAAAACTGGAAGATTTGCTTCCTCTTATTAGAAGCCTGGGCGAGCGTGAAAAATTCAGACATATTTTTCTTCATAATATCTAGAGGAAAGCCTTTTTCGATACTGTTTTGGACAAAATTCAGAACAGGACAATAAACAAGTGATCCAGCGATCCACGCCATCAGCACCGAATGCTGGATACATACAGAGTGAAGGAACCTAGGAACAAGGGAAGTGTAAGGACCCCCTAAACTGTCCCCCGCAATTTCTCTTCTGCTTGTTCCCAGTACGCTTCTTAACGATGAGAAATCAAAACTGGCGCTATAAAAGTTGATACTATAGATGGCGTTTCAGTCTACGAGAGAAAAAAGATGGCGCTGGTAAAAATACCCAGGGAAAAGGGCTTATTCTAGCAATTAGAGAATGTCATACAAACACTACTTGGCAAAAAAATCTATCTTTAGAGGGTAAATAACAACAGGAAAAAAAACATTAAAATAATCCAGAAACTTTTTCAAGTTACCAGCAAAGATGCAAACTCAGTCACAATAGCATTTAACATACTATAGATGGCATTCTATTTTTTTGACGAATAAATATAGACTTTGATTTTCTATTTTTTTGAGAGTTTATCACGAACGGTGAACCAAATCTTTTTCAGGTTTCCTTTGCAATTGAGAATTTTTGTATAATAATAATTTATCTTCGCTTCACGAATGAGTTTAGTCTATAAGTTTTTATAATTTTTATAATTTGATAAGTCAGGTTAGTAGTGATATTGACCTTCATAATTCTATGCCTTCTTTGAAGGATAAAAGTAGGACCGTAGCTTTTTGCCAGATTTTCTCTCCTAGGAGCGTAATAATGGCCTTTTTTAAGCATATTTTCCAGTTCAACTGGTTCACTGCCAACCTCGATAAGATCGAAAACTGCGAGGTATGTGGCTAACCTTTGCCATTCTTGATTATAATGATGAATAACTTGTGGATGCGATAAAACTGGAAGTTGGGAAGAGGACGGCTGCGATTTGGCGTTAAGTAGAGGAAATTGAGTGGAACATTGGGTAAATGAGAAGCCTTTATCTATTGGGGGTGGGACCTGTTTCCTCTGGTCCTTTGAAACTTCGGTTTGGCTATTTAAGGGTTGACTTGGAGCTGGGTGTCTAGGGATTGTAGCGGCTACGACGGAGTAGGACAAGTTAAATCTCACAGAGGTTCGGAGGATCTCGGCTCTCTTGTGATAGGCCGGACAATGTTGCTTCTCAAGTGCCGTGTGCCCCTTATCATCACAATTTTTACAGTAGGCGTCTTTCACGGTGCAATTTTCTGTAAGGTGGCTTGGTTTACCATATTTTCGACATGATTGGAGTGACTGTTTACAATTATTTTTTCTATTACCATGTGCTAGGCAAATTGTGCATTGTAGGGTCTTTGGGTTATAGGACTTACGGCGAAGGGCCACACAATACAAAAAAACTTCTCATTGCAACTCTTTTTTGCAAACAATGAGCACTGAGCGACAGGGTATAAGATTACCATCATTTTTCAAGCTGAGTCTCGTGGCTGTTGCTGGTTGGACGGGATGACCCGAAGAATCAATTAGTTCAGCTGTAAATTCCTCTATTGGTATACCGGTATCAACACCGTAAACCACGTAGACTTTTCAACTTCTTTTGAAGGGGAAAAGATTTGGGAACCCTCAATGATTAGTTCCTTGGACCTTGAAAGGACTGAATCCGCGGCCTTGTGAGAGGTAAAATAAAAATCTATCAAACCGTCTTTCAGAAAGACTACTTCAAAAGTTGAGTTAGCTAGTAGAAATATAGGCTGTCTAATATCCATTAACCGATCTCTAGTAAAGGGTTGACCATTGGTTTTCTTGATGGTCACAATGTAATAGTATGGCTGATCTAAAGAGCTAGGTAGTGATTCAATTGGTGGGGAATCATCAGGGAGAGATATATTCTCAGGTTGGGGTTCTTCAGGGGGTGATCTGATTGGATCATTTTTGCATTTTTGCCAGGGGTTTCACCAGTACTTTTAGCTTGACGGATATTTAGGGCTTGTATCCCCTTAAGATGTATGGTTGATTTAGACATAGGAGTCGGGGAGGGGGAGGGGTTCTAGTTTCTTTTTGAGGGCAGGAATGGTGAGATATCTATGTCTTTTTCAGGAGGTTCATTTGTGTCAGACGTGAGCCATTTAGAACTAAAAATCTCACCTCCGATTTCTTTCACTATTCAGGACTATAATAGAAATCCTATAATCCAATTAACAAGAATCAAAGGTCAATAATATCACTTAGGAAAGTCCAGTAATATGCATGGTCCTATAGATGTTCAAGTTACACACGGGGAATTTCGACTGGCAAATACCAAGAGTGAAAAAAACAATTAGATGTTAACACAGCGGAAGCGAGTTCATAACTCCTAATATAGAATTCTGACTAGTATTGATCCTTTTGTCCCAGTTATGAAAAATATTTGGCCCGAGCTCTAAGGCCCAACACTAGACCGAAGGTGTTAATTTTAAGGTACTAGGGTGGTTTTGACCCTTGGATAGATCTTTAGGAATTAATTGCTCCGAAGTATTATTTTATACCATCAGTTATTTTTTGAAGTGATAGCTTTACCTGTAAAATTTTCGTAATTTTATTATGTTTGTTTCTTTTAGCCTGTTTACCTCAATTTTGTTCAAAGCATTGGGAAGCGATCTCAGTCAACAGAAGAAGAAGACGAAGCTACATCCCTCGTAGATTGTATACCTCAAAGAACAGTTGTCGTCAATCATAACTGCCTTTGTATAAATTGAATCTCGTAAATCTGCCTCTCAGAGTGTTTCTCTTTTCCTTGTTGTGCCGGAGTTTAAATAAAAATTGTTTATAAAATAATTTGGTTAGACTAGGCTGTGATAAAAGTTGAATTTCGCTTCAGTCGCTAGATTTTACTTCACCCCATTTCCGATTTACTTCTTTTTCGGATCGGGGTTTAAAAAGACATTTTTTCCTGATATATATTTCTTCTCGAAAACAGCTCCATATTTTTTAGGGGAAAATTGGTATCTTGTGATATTCTCGCATAAAAAAACAATCAAGATAGGTCAGAATTCTGAGAAAATTCGTTGTGAGCCTTAATTTCGGCTTTTGCAAATGACGTCATCTACTATGTTAGTACATCAAATAAGCATTTCTTATGACATCATATAAGCATTTTCTTAGGCTATATGATGTCATGCATAGCATACATAAGATTGTTGAGTTTCCAACGCATCAGTTATTTATATAATATAATGTCAGTTGGAAGGCCCAAACAACGAAAATCTGCAGTTGCAGTTACTATAAATGAATCCCTAAAAATCCCCAAATCCCTAAATGAATATATATATATATATTATATATATATGAAGTTTGCCCCTATAGATAGATCGTGTATTTCAAAAGCCCAAGAGCCATATACACACAAAAATTTATGAAAAATAAAGAAATCACAACAGAACAAATTACGAAACACACATTAACATGATACATAGCGAAAAATACCTTATGGTAATTTATCGAGAAAATAAATTTAATTCCATATAATTAAAAATAATTAATTGTAAAAACTTTTCCTTCTTTCTAATCCCTTCTCTATGTACGCACCAATACGAAATATTGTGGTTGGATTACTACTTTGTAAAATTTTAGGAAGCAGCATAACAATCCCATGTAAGTCAATTTCCCTTAAATCAGAGAGCACTGGGCATTTTCGGAGAAAATGGTCCAAATCTTCGTCCTCATCCCTACAAAGAGGACACACATACCGACCATCAGGATGTACTATCCCCCTGTAGAACACCAATTGCCTGCTCTGGATTGGAAGGTAATTCGCCCTAAGCTGAATCCATCGACATAAGATCATAGCCGGTAAATTAAATTTAAGATAAATTTCTTCTATAAAACTAGGTTTAACCTTAGTATAATGATTCAGTGTAGCGGATTAAAAATCAGCTCTTGCCAATACTGAATTTCTTGACTCTCTAAAATAAATAGTGCCTGGCTTTCAAAATTTATTGGTAGATCACGAGGACCAAGACCGTCATTCAATGAGTAAGGCATTCCCACTCTTTCTGGTAATGACCTGATTTGGGATGGCCACGACGTTTTCGAACCATAACTCAACATCTGATAATAAGCAGCCCTTACTAATCTATCTTCATTACACCTAATGAGCTGCAACCAAAATCTAAGCATCACATTAGACCTACGTAGTTTTAACGAAAACAGGCCCATATCACCTTTCAGGATCTGTGAATGAGTTGTCTGATGTAACTCAAACAGTCTTTTATAATGCTGCAGCTGGAGGGACTCTAAGTTTTGTGCCACTTCTCCGCCTCAGATATCTGCCCCATATTATGTTAATAGTACCATTTTTGTCTTAAATATGCTTTTATGCATTTTCAGGGTTTTAATTCTCATTATAATCAGATTTCAAAAATTTGCAGACATGGCCACTTTGCCTCTATTAATTAGTTCATCAACATGACTCTTTAAACTTCCGTTTTCCGATAAAACAAATCCTAAATATTTTATTATTTTACTTACTTTCAGTTCCTTATTTTTAAATTTAAATCTATAATTATCTTAACCACTTGTTTTTCTTTTTTTTAAATAACAACTTCACTCTTTTCAACATTCAGTTTAAATTTTTTCATCTGCAAATATTCTTCTATAAGACTCAAAAGCGTCTGCAGATCTTGCGGTGTACTAGCCACCAAAGCAATATCATCTGCAAATAATAGTAGTGATAGTTTATGGGTCCCTAGACTAACTTTCGGAGCCCATCTATTCTCTGGATAATGAGCAACATCATTTACAAAAATATTAAACAGTTTAGGAAAGAGTGCTGCCTTGTTTTACTCCCAGCTTAATGTTAAAAAGCCTAAAGAAACTGGTGCCAACTAACATGATTCAGCTCATACAAATATGTATACGCGCCATCAGCATCACAAATAAACGAGGGAGGTAAATTCTAAACAGAGTATCATTCAATAGCTCTCTGTCAACGCTGTCGAACACCTAATTGGAGTCCAGGGATGACACACAAAAAAAAGTTTTTCGGTTGCCATACTCATCAATTGATGCCTCAAAAATGAATAGTATACCTACCGTCCCATACCCTGTCCTTAAACCTCCTTGTTCTTCATGTATTATATTATTTTTATTTAACCATTTAGAAAGCATGGTATCTAGTATTTTCTCCATTACCTTACTTAAAGCAGGGACAAGCGCTATTAAACGATAATTCATGTGCAACTTAGGATTTCCTCTCTTAAAAAGCGGCATAAGCAATGATCTCTTCCACTCATTTGGCCATTGTCCTGAAGTTAACACCTTATTACAAAGAAAAACAATTATCGACATAAAAATTGAAAGAAAATTCTTAAATAACGTTTTTGGTACACCATCAACACCCGCAGCCGAACCTCCTTTTAAATTCTTAAATACAAACTTAATCTCATCAGTACTCACTTCCCCTACTAAATCATAATCATGTTCCTTCATAGGATAAACAGCTAACTCTAGGGCATGTGCTACCTCTTGTATTTCTGCACAATCACCTTCCAAGATTTCCAGGCAATCAGGCCAGGAATTGGTGTCTGGAGCCACCTGGGTATTTCCTTTTTCATTTCTTATATCATTCCTTATATAACCCCAAAACTTCTTAAAATCTTTATTTCTAAAATCATCAGCAATATCCAGTTTCTTCTTATTCGCAAACTCTTTTTTTCTTTTTAATTAACCTTTTATAATCTCTTCTATTAGCTTTATATTTGGCAAAATTTAAAACTTGATCGTCAGCTCTATAACATTCTTTTAAATTCCTCAATAAATATCTCACCAGTTACTTCGTTAACTTGGAATCATGACAAAAATCTCGCTCATTTTTTTTCTTTTTTTTTCCGGTTCAGTAATAATTCACAGAAACAAACTATTTAATTTAACTCCATAATTATAATATGTATATCTTTTCAACCCTCTTCTAACGCTTTTAACTTATTTGTTACATGCAACTTCATAAGCTCCCTTTTAAACGTTTCATTCATTCTTATGTTTCCTATTGTTCAGTCATATGGATGCCTACTCTCCCTTCTTTTCTCAAACCGCTTTTGAATAATTATGATAAAGCTATAAATATTATCCAGGATGTAAATCGTTCGGAAACTAAACCGTTACTTGATATTAAAAAACTTTATATTCTTTCCTGTGCGTCTTTCGCTTTTCTTCAGTTCCATGGTGATATTCCTAGGTCCCTTAGATTTACGTTTTCTTTTGTATCTGATCGGTCAAATTATCAACTCCGTAGTTCTCTAAATATCCAAATTCCCCATACACCAACAATAAGATCCGATTTTAATCCTCTTGTTGCGTATCATTTGACATGGAACACCCTTCCCGATTCGGCTCGAGAATGCCACTCGTTTGGCACCTTCAAAAGACTAGTCAAAAAATATTTGTTTTCATGTGATTAATTTTCTTTACTTTTGCCTGCTGCCAATAGTTTTTTTTCATTTAATTCTTTTTTTTTCTTTTTTTTTATATATATAGATGTTGTGATTCACTGTGGTTTGATGAATCTTATTTAGCGAACTCTCTTTTTTTTATAGATGTTTTGATTCACTGTAGTTTTATAAAGCTTATTTAGTGAACTCTCCTTTTTTTTTTTTTTTTTTTTTTTTTTTTTTTTTTTTTTTTTTTTTATTAAGCAAATGCTTTACATGTTAAAAGTTAAAATGCTTATGTTTAAATATTAATGTTATGTTTATATTGTTTAAATCTTAAGCGTTTAAATGTTTAATGTTTATTTGATCTTTTCATAATCCCCCTCCTACAAGCCATGGAGCCTTTGTGGGGATTTGTAGATTGTTATGTAATTATTTTACTGGTATATGGAAAATAAATCTATCTATCTATCTATCTATCTATTATCGGTTAAATTATATAGAGTTTGATTTTTTAAGCCCTCTAACCTAAGCTCCCCATCACATAGATTTCCAACTGAAGGACTACCGTCCTGAAACTTCCCAGTCTTCAATTCGAGCTTAATAGCTCTATGATCTGATACAACTAAATCTAGCACATCCATATAAATCGATTCAGATACAAATTTCGTATTAAACAGCGCATAATCTACAACACTTGGAGTTGGGCCCGAAAGGCAAGTAAACTCGCCCAGACCCTTATCATTTTTAAACCTTCCATTCGCAATGATCAGACAATGTTCCCTGCAAAGCTCCAGGAGCTTTCTTCTCCGAACATTTATGTTTCCTTTTTCATCCTCATTATTTCACAGTGTTGTATTAAAAATGAGACCCAATCCTCTAAATCTGAGAATAATAAATCTGGGACCTCAACCTCAACACCGATATAAGCATTAAAATCACCGATCAAAACGCACTCAAAATCACTACAACTTTCTTGTATTAGCGACAGTTCATCATCTAAAATTTCCCAGTATTTTCTCGACTATATGAACTATTCTGTGGAGGGATATACACAACACCCAAAATTAATCTCTTCCCACATTTAAAACAAATACGCAGCCAAAGTAAGTTTTCAGATCTACTATTAACTCTTTCATAACCATCAATAGCTGATGATTTGATCAAAACGAAAATACCGCCATAATATCTATTATTTCTTGCTGGTTTACGCACCACCTGTTCAACCGAATACCCTGGAAAAGGTGATATAGGAGAATGATGGTTCCGTGTTTCAATAGACGAAATCACATCAAACAAAATTAATTCATCGTATAAAGAAGGCAATATATCACGTAGTCCTTGTATGTTCCATGACACTAAACTCAGTATATGACTCTTGAATTCCTATGCGTCTACGCTTTCTTTCAGTGCATTTATATCACTAGCCACTTCTTGGAGTTTCTCGTTCCTGGCCTCTTTCGGGGAAAAGGCAAAATGATAATAATCACGACTGCGACTATTAATATCTGTTAGCACTTACTGTCTATTATCAACAAAATCACAGGAAAAACCACTGTAAGGTCTTCTGTTAAGTCCTTTTCCTGTTACGAGTGCCTGGTCGATGTAGGTCATTAGGGCCAATAGCGGCACTAGCAGGTCTTTTAGTTG
Organism: Artemia sp. Qi Xiang Cuo; assembly: GCF_049724085.1. Lineage (NCBI taxonomy): Eukaryota > Metazoa > Arthropoda > Branchiopoda > Anostraca > Artemiidae > Artemia > Artemia sp. Qi Xiang Cuo. The sequence continues at coordinate 89,171,072 of NC_142795.1, read as the reverse complement.
CCGATACTGCCTGAGAATAAGCTGTTGATGGTATCACTGTCTCGGCATCACTATCACTGGCATCACTATCTAGCCCCATCGGGATAACAGCAGGGTAATTTGGGAGCCCAGCACTAGGAGGTGGACCAAGATTTTTAACTGGCACCAAGTTACTTTTAACCTCAATCACAACCGTTCCATCGTACCTGAATAGTCGGCCTTGGATAAACAGCTTGTCACCTCGTAGCTGTGCATCACGGCCGTCGTTCTGTGCAAGATTCTTAATTTCCTTTTTAAGTGTTTACGGGCTTCTCTTTGTTTAGCAGTGTAATCTGGGGCCACCGATAGACCTACCTTTCTCACTAAGGAACTAGTTCTTAAGATGTAGTCTCTGATTTCAACTGAGTTTAGCTTCACTACTACTGGCCCTGATTTCAATCTAAAAATGTCACGTACATCACCTCGACTTATTTTGAGAGATGGCATAGCATGGTTTAATAAATCCATTATTTCTTTCAAGTGACTTTTGCGTTAGGAAAGAAGAATCGTATGAGAGAGTGAGTGATTGATTATGACAATATACAATACGACAAATTAAATATAATTACGGCAAATAAATTATAACTTTCATAAAGTCTACTAAAACTTTATTGACCTAGCTGATTCAACTGAATTGATCTCACGCAACTATATAAAACATTCCACAAAATTATTGTTTATCATATGTTCTATTACATTAAACCCTGCGAACTACCAAGTCTATTGTGATTTAAGTGGGTTTTTTGTTAAGCAGAAATTTGAAAGAATATTCATTCAGCACTCAAGCAGTGAACATCAAAGAGAGTATGGTTATTGCAATAGCCTCAAGATAGGACAGTAATTTTGCTTTGAAACGACCGAAATATAGTGGATTGATTTTGGATTACGAAAAAGACTCATTTAGTGCGGAGCTTGTACGCTTGCAGTGGATTCCTTTCAAGGAATGTTGATTTTGTGCTGTTTGAAAGCCGGCCCCTCTGGCTAATAATTAGTAATACGGGGCCCTTGCTAGTCAGTCTTTGTTTCATGGAATTTCGATTTAATTGAATAAGTGATTGTGGGAGATTATAGATTAGGGTTAAGATGTCTCACACGTTGGCGCATTTCGACCAAAAGCACAGAGAACTCATGGATATAATTCTCAGCCTTGAGAATGGAATTTCTGCTCTACGTAAGGAAAACTCGGATCTAAAGCAAGAGAATTCTGAACTTAAATCAGAAGTGATTAACTTGAAAAAGTCGTGTCTTCAAGTGGCATTAGTTTCAGAGGCAGAACACTATTTTACACGGTATACCAATTGTTCAAGGTGTAAATCCTGAGACTGCTGCTCGTAAACTGCTCACTGAAATTGGAGTAGCAAATGCAAATTCATTACAGATTGTTGAGTGCTATCTATGCACTGCAAATAAGCAATCTGACGTTAACACTAGAGCAACCAAACCTGTGAGCAAACCAGGGTCAATTTTCGTGTCATTAGCTAACTTGTTGGATAAAGATGAGATTATGAAAAACTGTGGAAAACTGAAAGGTTCCAGAAAGAGTGTTAGTTCTGACCTTCCGCGAGATTTGGCACGACGCCGAAAAGAGCTCCTTGCCTACGGCTATAGTCTCCGCACCTCGTCTGACCATTCAGTGAAGGTTGCTGAAACGCTAATAATGGTTAAAGGAATTAATGTGTGGATTGAAGTGAAAAAGACGGCCAAATCTAAGAAATGGTCCCGTCTTGACGATTCGTGCTATGATCCCTTTAGTTTGTCGGCTTCTATCTCTAGTGCTTTACCTCCGTCTGTGGTGCCATTTGATGATGATGACGAATAATTATTTGTTTTTTCTTTTCATCTTGATTTTGTCTTGTGATCGATTTTTTTTTCTCCCGTAATTGTTGTTCTGTCATCATGTTTCCTTTTTTTTTCTTCATTTTTTTTTTCTTGTGTTTTATTATTTTTGTTATGTGTTTCTTTTTCAGTTTTCGCAATCTCAAAAGTTGAGTTCATTTAGTTTGCCAAGCTGCTGTCCACTTATCATAGTTTCGCCGATTCCGGGCTGGGGGAGTTGTGGCACAGGTTTCATTGACCATCTCTGTAAGTATTATGAATTTTTCTAACTCATGCTCCGGGGATGTCTGCTCCCTTGATAGGCGTTTACTTCAATTGCAAAGTAACCCAATTGATGCTTTGAGTATTGTTAATAATTCTGTAGGTCAAGATAAAAGAAATTCTGTAAATTTTTCGCCTTCTGTTAGTAGTAAGTATGTTTCTAAATTAAAGGAGGACTCCAAACGAGATGATCATTTTTCGGTGCTTCATCTCAACACTCAGGGTTTATGTTCGTCAATTGATCAGTTGAGACAGATAGTTTCTGATGGGCGACCAGATATTATTGGATTATGTGAGACTTTCTTGGACTCACATAATGAAATGCTTTTAGATATACCTGGTTATAAAATGGAGCGACGTAATCGCCGAAGGTTAGAAAAAGGTGGTCTTGCATTGTATATATCTGATGATCTTCCCCATTCCGTTCGATCTGATTTATCAAGGAATGAAGAAGGCGTCTTTGAATCCTTGTTTATTGATATTAAATTACATGGCAAGGAACTGATCGAAGGTAATGTTTATCGATCTCCAAGTGGATCTGTCCCTTTTTTTCTTCAGATCCTTGATGAACTTTTGGATTTAATACGGAGACGTCCATGGAAACTTATATTAATGGGAGACTTCAACCTGGACCTGAATGATATGGCGTCCTCTACGACAGTGGATTTTCTTTCAACAATGCTTGCTGCCGGAACTCTTCCAACATCCTGAATCCCGACACGTCTAACTGAGACTACAGCATCTTTGATCCATAATATTTTCTTTTCTCTCAATTTGATTAAGAACTCAGTAGTCGTGAGTGTCATTTCAGATCATTTTCCTGTGTTTTCTATTTTCAATTTTGTAGAGATGATGAGTAGGAATACCCCAGCTTCTGGTTCGTCTTTTTTTAGGTTTGGTCCAAATGAGCTGACCCTCCTCAGATCTTGGTTAGCTGATAACTCATGGAATATTATTGATGAGGAGATAGATTTTTGTTCACAGTTTGATTCTTTTTATGAGTTTGTGAAAGTGTCTATTATTGAGGTATGTGCTGCGCCCCTTTCTACTTCTAGGGTCAAAAAGATCTATTCCTCTAAACCCATGGATGACCCCTGGCCTTCTTAGGAGTTGGAGAAGGAAAAATAACCTTTGGAAAGCTTATAAGTCAGCAAAGCCATCTTTGAGTGCTGCACGTCTTCAGCTATTCAAACTCTACAGGAATGTTTATAACTCTTTGTGCCGGAAGGCTAAATCCCTGTATTATTCAAATAAATTTTCGGAATATGGAAAGGATATTCGAAAAACCTGGCAGGTGATCAATTCTGTCCTTAAGCCTTCTTCTCGTACTTCTTCTGTCCCTTCAAGTCTTTTGGTTGATGGTGTCGTTGTTGAGGGTGAGCTGTCTGTTCAAGAAGCATTTACTTCATACTTTGCTCATGTTAGGAAAACTACTGCTTCTTCAGTTAGTTCTTCGCCGTCACAACCCGATTATAAATCTTATCTTGGTCCGCCTTGTCTCAAGTCAATGGCGTTGGATCCTGTTTCTGAGGTTGAAATAGCAAGGATTGTTAATAGGTTGAAAGGTTCATCGTCGTCTGGCCCTGATTGCATTTCTACGAAGGTAGTCAAGTTCATTCTTCCTGCGATTATTTCTCCTTTGAAAAAGCTTGTGAATCTATCTTTTGAAAATGGGGTTATCCCCAGTTCTCTCAAGCGAGCTAGAGTCATCGTTTTATATAAAGGTTGACCAAGGAATGACTCAGCTAATTATCGGCCTATATCGTTGCTCTCTGTTTTTAGCAAGATTTTTGAAAAGGCCATGCTTTCCCGTTTACTTTCTTTTTTAGAGGCAAAAAATTTCTTCCATGATTTTCAGTTTGGTTTCCGAGCGAAGCATTCAACCGAGCATGCATGTGCAACTCTTTTAAAATTTCTCTACTCGGCCCTTGACTCTGGTTTGATTCCTGCTGCTATATTTCTTGACGTCCGTAAAGCTTTCGATTCTTTAACCCATGGGATTCTGCTTTTCAAGCTATCACATTATGGTGTAAGAGGCCATACTCATGCCTGGTTTGATTCTTACTTGTCAGGTAGAACTATTTCCGTAGATTCTCTTTTCCGTTCTTCGTCTGATGTTGAGTTTGGTATCCCGCAAGGTTCTGTCCTTGGGCCGCGTCTATTTTTGATTTATATTAATGACCTTATAGTGGCGATTACGAGACAGAAACCTACAGTCTGCTGTCGGCTATGTCATCCTGAATTTTTTAATGATCTGCAGTCAAAATCTCCTTTACAGGATGAGGACACTCTCGTCGCATTCGCGGATGACAGTACCCTTGGTACTGCAGTAAGAACGGAGCCTGAGATTCATCCCAAACTAGTGGACCTTTTTGATAGAGTTATACTTTGGTTTGATGCTAACTGCCTGGCCCTAAATGTTGCTAAGTCGAGTTTTCTAATTTTTTCACGTATTTCTCAGGCTTGCCCTCAGTTATCTGAAATCCATCTGTCTAGGAGTTCTCTTAGAAGGATCGGTACGTCCGATTTCTAGTTATTGTTCTGGATGAAACTTTTTCTTTAAAGAATCATAATTGTCTAATTAAAATGAAGATCTCCAGGAGCCTTAGAATATTGAAGAAGCTTAAATATATATTCTCTGAATAGATTCTAAGAGTTATGTTTCATTGCTTAGTTCAATCTTACGTCTCTTATTGCCCTACGATATTGATGTCAACTTTTTATTATCTTTTGAAACCACTGTCTAAGATATATGATAAAGCAAGGAGCCTTTTACAGGAAACAAATTGTTCTGCACCTAAGCCATTACTTGATTTGCAGTCACTTTACATTTTGTCGTGTGCGTCTTTCACTTTTCTTCAACTCCATGGGGATGTTCCTGCGGCCCTAAGAGCTACTCCATCTTTCGTCACTGATCAGTCTACGTATCATATTCGTAATTCAAGCAACATTACCATTCCATTTACTCCATCAGTGAGGTCAGATTTTAATCCGCTGACCGCAAGTCATATGGTATGGAATACCCTACCTGAATCAGCTCGAAAATGTCACTCGTTTGGTACCTTCAGTAGAACCTGTAAAAGATATTTTAATGTCTAGATGAATTATGTTTAATATAGTTTTTTGTTCTTTTTTAAAGTTGTCTATAGCAATATTATTATTATTATTATGTTAAGATCTTTTGGGTTTTAGTTTTTTTTTGTTTTTTATGTAATGACGAGGTGGACATCTCTGGGCCGAGTTGGATATTTTTTGTTATGAGTGGTGTTTACCATGTGTGCAGTATCTCGTCTGGCTTGGTCTCGGCGGATTTTGAGTGGTGGGCGACAGTTTGTCATCAGTATTAGTGATATTTAGGTATGTTTTTTTTTCTCTCTCTGCTTTTCCGGGCCATGGAGCCCTGCGAGGGGAATATGTTGTAGCGTTTTTTTTCCTTTCTTCTTTATTGTGTTTAATTATATGTGGAAGGTTTTTTTCCTTTTATTGTGTTCGTTTATTGTTTAATAAAATGAACTCTGAACTCTTGCTTCACAGTATACTCGCCAATGTGTTGCGGAGTATAATTATAAATAATCAAATTTGTTTCTTTTCTGCTCTGCTTCGAGCTGCTTGGCTCGTTCATATGTGATTACTAGGTCTGATTTCACATTTTCCAGCTCTTTTTTAATTTCTTCATTTGTCTTAGCATTGCTAGATAGCTGTGTACTAATGTTATTCATCTGTACTTGTAAGGCAGCAATGCTATCCGAAAGTCTAGGAATTACATTAACTTTCTCCGAAAGCGCTGGTAATAAATCCAATTTGAAATTTATTTCTCGCAAAAACTGGGCATTTTGAATTTTCTCGGCCTCTATTGTTTGGTTTGTCATTTTCACACTTTGGATCTTATCGATGTACAAATGTAGTCCTTAATTTGATCTAGTATCGTAACAAAGAAATAAATCATTTTTCTTTTCTTCAAAAAAATAACCACAATTTTGGCACAAAGCCACACACAGGTAAAAATTGGTTACGCAAGCTGTCCAGATTTAATCCTGTATTTTATTAAATAAAAAAAAACAAGTTTTTTTAACTGAAAGTAAGGAACGACGTTAAAACTTAAAACGAACAGAAATTATTCCGTATATGAAGGGGGCTGTCCCCTCCTCAACGCCTCGCTCTTTACGCTAAAGTTTTTTTATTGTTTAAAAAAATAGAGTTGTGAGAAAGTCAAACTTTAGCGTAAAGAGCGAGGCGTTGAGGAGGGGACAGCCCCTTCATATACGGAATAATTTCTGTTCGTTTTAAGTTTTAACGTCGTTCCTTACTTTCAGTTAAAAAAACTTGTTTTTTTTATTTAATTTTTGAACGTTTTTGAATTAATGCAGGTTTTGATTTTGGCTCACCGTACATGAATAATTAAAACAAAATTTGCATATTATATTTGGTTAAATGGCTTTCTCGAAACTTGTTTAATTTTATTTACGAACGTTTTTATTAGTAATAAATATACGTAACTTAGAATTAACTTACGTAACGAACTTCTATATTCATAAATTTTTAACACGTATATTAGGGGGTTCGCCCCTAGTCAATACCCTGCTCTTTAAACTATAGTTCGAATTTTTTTCCAGTTCTTTAAAAATGACCTCTTAATCACAATCAGTTGATCAGTTGAAAAACTTGTTTTTTTTTATTTAATTCCTGATCTTTTCTTTAATAATGCTGGGAAATCCGGCGCCCCCTTCATAGCAATGTCCCTTCCCCCATGAAAATTTCCTTCATGGAAAGATCCTTCCATATAGCCCCCGACCCTCTCCTTTCCCCACCTACCAGAAAAAATCTCCTCTGAAAAAGTCTGTATACTTCCCAATAACCAATACTATATGTTAACATTGAGTAAAGTTCATAACTTTCAGCCCTCCCCCTGAGAACTTTGGGGGATCAAGTCATCCTAAAAGACATTTTTATCATATTTTCGACCATGCTGAACAAAATGGCTATCTCAAAATTTTGATCGGGTGACTTTGGGAAAAAAATGAGTGTGGGAGGGGGCCTAGTTGCCCTCCATTTTTTTTGGTCACTTAAAAAGGGCACTAGAACTTTTAATTTCCGTTCCAATCAGCCCTCCCACGATATTCTAGGACCGCTGGGTCGATACGATCACCCCTGGGAAAAACACAAAAAAAAAAACAAACAAACAAACAAATAAAAACGCATCCGTGATCTTTCTTCTGGCAAAAAATGGAAAATTCCACATTTTTGTAGATAGGAGCTTGAAACCTCTAAAGTAGGGTTCTCTGATACGCTCAATATTATAGTGTTATTTTCATTAAGGTTCTATAGCTTTTAGGGGGTCTTTCCCCATTTTTTCTAAAATCAGCCAAATTTTCTCAGGCACGTAGCTTTTGATGGGCAAGATTAAACTTGATGAAACTTAAATATTTGAAATCAGCATTAAAATTTGATTCTTTTGATGTATCTATTGGTATCAAAATTCAGTTTTTTAGAGTTTTGGTTACCATTGAGCCGGGTCGCTCCTTACTTACAGATCGTTACCACGAACTGTTTGATCCGATTGAATTGCTCTTAACTCTCTGAACTCTGAATCAATACTGATAATAAGACCTCAAAAATCCCCATTATAGGGGGGAAATCCCTAAAATGGAAATGGAATTAAAGTATATCCCGGGAAGGTGTTTTGAAGTACATACCACCACTCCTTCTTCCTCTAGAGGGTAGTGACCTTTGTTGACCTTTAACAATCTTATTAGTAAAACCTTACAAAACAGATCTTCTGCTTAAATGAAGAACAAGAAAACTGTTTTTAACTTCGCAACTTTGCTTAATTCCAATTTATGAGGGTTCAAAGATTTGCAAACATATTTACTAAATTTAGAAGAAACTCATTGATATGGCTTAAAATTTTACTCAAATAACAGGAATTGCATTTTCAGAAGAATCTGAAACTGGAAGAAGAAACTTTCAAAGGAAACTAGTAACTGAAAATTAAGGTAAAATGTTATTTTGTCAAAATTTCAATAGACCTGTCAAGTAGGCAAATTAGAAGTCAGAAGTAGACTTAGTGACAGATATAGACCTGTCAAGTAGACTTAGAAATCAGAAGAGGGTTAACATGGAAGCATGGTAACATCTTCCCAGAGTATAGTTTTGGCCCTGGATTCATCACTGAAAGTTTCATTTTTCTTAATGAAACTTTGATTTTGAATTGAAAACCAAGTATTTTGCAATAGGCATCAAGAAATGGCTAATTGTAGAAAAAGCCAAGACAGATAGTCTAAGTAATTGAGAGGCAGATGTTTAAATGGCTGCACGGGTAAATGGCAGGAGTAAGTATGACTCTCTTCCTAACTGTAAGTCCTAACTGTAAAATGACTTCCAAGATAGCAAAAAGTAGCTAAACTAGAATTTTACCAAAATAAAAACCTACAATAACTCAAACTCAAAACAACCAGAAATTACAATTAAAGAATAAATAAAATCCAAAACGAACAGAAATTGAATAAACAATCTTAGCAAAAAAACATACAACAGGTACTAATATAAATTAATAAATAAAGGTACTTATCTGTTATAGCGTCTATAACAGATAAGCGTCTTATAGTATATAGAAGCTAAGTAAAACCCGTTTTCATTTAGTTTGCAGTCTGTATTGAATGAAATTCATTTAGTTTGCGAGTTGCATTGAAAGAGAATAGTGTCTGACCATGGATGCTAAAATGAAAATATGGAAAACGAAAAATCGCGAAGAAGAGAGATAACGAGGCCATTAAGAGAGTTATTGTCCTCGTTTTCTCTCTTCTTCGCGATTTCTTGTTTGGTCATGATTAGCTAGTGTAGTCTCAAAAATCATTTACGACTAGGTTGTGAAAGTTTGGGATTTACAATTACATTTTTCCAGGATAAGGGGCTGTTGCCCAAAACAAAACCGTGTGTCAATGAACACAGCATGACTTTATACTCTTTCGATAAAAAGCCTTGCTGGAGGTGTACAAGTTGGGCATGTCAGAAACAAGCCGGTTTGCGCGTCAATACGTGGTTTGCTGAGAGTAGAATGCCATTTGTTACTGCAATTTGTTTCATTTATTTGTGGGCAGGGACGTCCCGAGGGGGGGGGGGGGGGGGCGCGTCGCCCCTCCAACGGTTTTGGCATTCGGTAAAATTTTCGTCGAACGCGAAAATTTCGGTAGAAATTTTGCAAAATTGCCCGAAATTTGGCAAAATTTTTGATTTCTGCAGAAAATTCGGCATAAATCAGATATCGATTCGGTAAAATTTACGAAGATCGCCCCCCTCCCAATGAAATGAGTCTCGGGACGCCCCTGTTTGTGGGTTCTAGTTTTGTCAATAAAATATTATATTTTCATCATGATTTGTGATATTTCATAAGGAATGAGCGTCTTTACATGTTCTACTTAGCTTCTATAATACATAGGCGTTATAACAGATAAATACCATAAATAAATTTTAAAACAAGTAAAGCTTAAACTGAATGTGGAAATCAAGCTTAAACCGAACAAAAAATATTTTGCTTTTGAAGTATAAATGAAATCCAAAACGAACAGAAATTAAATGATTAATCATGGTAAATAAAAGTGCTACAAGTACTTAAATAGCTGAATAAATAAATCCTAAAACCAGTAAATCTTTTACTGGCGTTATAGATCATACTTAAAATGAACAAAAATCACTTAAAACAAGAGTTAAGGGTCCTGATACCTTCCCTGACTGTAAAAGTCCTAAGTGTAAAATGACTTACTGCGTCATTGGCGCTTTACTGAAAACTATATGTGTCTTGAACAGTCTTGGAAAGAACTAATAAAAACAACCTGAATATTTGATGTACAATATATTAATTGTTGAAAGCTCATCAGTTCAAAATATTATTTCACTGTAATTTTTATTTTCCTTTTCAATGCTGTAATAACTGGAAAAGAAAATATCCGTAGTAAAATTCGTTTTCAGTGAAGCGCCAATGACGCAGTAGGCTTTAGACTTTATATAGTTAGAGAAACGGGTAGTATCTAAACTATTGTTAGTAGTGAAACTATAATTAATCTTGAACAGTCTTGGAAAGAACTGAAAAATTAATCTAAATCATTAATATATAATTACATTAATTGCTGAAACCTCATGAGGTCCAAATATACTTTTACTGTAAATTTTATGTTGGTACTTGTTAATTATACAGACAACATCCACGAAGCAGGGTTGTCACCCTGACCTGGAAGAATTTACTAACTCGGAGAGGAAGAATTTACTAGATCGCATCTGTTTTTACTAAATGCTCAAAAAAATGTTTTGCGCGTGCGGCTACGATATATATATATATATATATATATATATATATATATATATATATATATATATATATATATATATATATATATATATATATATATATATATATATATATATATATATATATATATATATATATATATATATATATATATATATATATATATATATATATATATATATAT